>NC_041392.1:507883672-507891219 GCF_002162155.2 Triticum dicoccoides | reverse complement strand
GGGGGTTATGCAGGGGGCGAGTGGGCTGGCCTGGGGGCCCGATGGCCTGCTGGGCCGAGGCCCAGTGGGGGGGGGTTTGCTTTTTTTTTTGTCTGTTTAGTTTTTCTCTTTTGTATTTTCTTTTCTGTTTTAATTTAAGTCCCCTTTTATTACAGTTTCATAAAAACACTAGCACCTAAATTTGTATTTATAAATATACTACTGCCACCTTAACTCTCAACCGAAAATAAAATAGTTTAATATTTTATAAAATTCAATAGGCATGTATTTAACTGTTTTAACTACGGTTTTAATCATCTTAGAGCCTTTAAACACTTTATCAAAGTTTGGTTTCTCCACCATAATTACCGCTGCATTATTTAGTTCACTCCGAACATTTTAGTTTTAAAGTTTGGAAACTTTTGTTGTTTGCCTATGTTTTAAATTTGAATTTGAATCGGGTTCAAATCAACGTGAGTTAATCATAGTAATGGAGGTGACGTGGCATCATTAGCTTGGGATTACTGTAGTCTAATTATCCGGGCGTCACAATTTTCCTCCACTACAAGAAATCTCGTCCCGAGATTTAAGAGGGGAGTAAGGGGGGGGGGGGGTTCTGGTTATTCTAATGGATCTTCTTGAAGAAGTTAATCCCTTTCGTTGATGTCTTCAATTCTTTATTCCAAAGCATCATGATGAAGTTGTCGTCCTTTCTTCGAGGAACTCCATCGTACTTACGAATAGGTAAGGGGCAGTTCTACAATGATAGGAGGTTATAAGGGAAATTCATCTGGGGGTATCCCAAGAATGAACATATGAGTATCTCTCGAGTTGAACAAATTACACCTATCGAGAGCAAAGTAAGACGGTGCAATAAGAAGTTTCAAGCGGATAGGCAATCGTTCATTGCCTGAAGCAGAGTGCGAAAGGGGTTCTGAGCAACGGGAATAAGTATTGTGTCCGATACCAGAATAGATCAACAGGCAAGTGGCCCGTGAATTACATACAAAGTCAAGCACGAGGAATAACTTTGACAACAGGTTGTACAGGAGAGTCGGGTTTCGTTCCTGGGACCTGTGGGTTATGGGCCCACCATGTGGGTTAAAAGCGGGAAGGCGCTAATATTTGCACGGTCAAGATAACAAGGTATGTCAGAGGATAGCCTGTGGGTTTTGTTGTCAACAATGTCGGTACCAAGGGCGAGGGACGAAGAGAACCATTTTCCTGCTCGTTGAACGAGGCGGACCAATAGGCAAAGTTCTCGTCCATCGGCGGTTACCGGAAGTCATCAACAGTAGAAACAGGGTTACACCAGACAGGAAGGTACACCGAGGTGTTTACCTAAGCAGGGGATTACCACTGCTCGGTTAAGTAGTTTACAAGTAAGTTTGAACAAAACAACGGGAAGGAAAATGTGCTTAAACACGTATATCAGGGGTATATCCTTCCCAAGGACAAGCAGAGCATGATATCCATGACAGGATATTATGTAGAAAACTCCTTAGGTAGGGGAGAGAAATTTCATGATATTACCCACACAGCGGTGTTTGGATAATTGAGCAGGAAACATTTATCATTGGGCTTCAAATGTTCTTGTTGAAAATTGGAGTACCATAGACATGCTTCGAGATAGCATTGACATGGTCTTCAAGCAAAAGGTCAGACTTTGGATATAGGAAGGATCCATTAGGAACAACTTGTAGGATAAGTCTTACAATTTCCTCAGGGAAGAATGGCTAAACTTGCTAAAAAGGATACTATAATAATAGGTCCTCCACCCAGGGGGGGGGTGCTAGGCATGACATCATGTTACCAGGTCATCAAAGGACCAACGTTATAACTCTTGAAAATATGTTCCAACCACCATATCTAATGGAGATTCAGATATGATGGGTGTCAGGATACCTCAGGCTCAGGATGCCCGAGAAGAAAGGTGCAACACAAATTGACGGGATGACACTGTAAGATTCTCGGGAAATGAACTAAGAAGTGATTTTCGTTAACAAGTGTTCATCATTAACCCAAGGAGAGGTCAAGGAGGTGGCTGATGAACTCAATGACAATTCATCGAGATTTCCAAAAGATGGATTTCCACAATTAAGTGAACAAGGAGACAATATTTGTCAGACCAAATGATATAAGGAAGTATGCTCGAGGAGAACATACACAACTAAACATTGGTTGAAAGGTGCGCCCGAAATAAGGGTTGGGTTGCACGACCAATGTCGGAATGGTGATTCCATAAACAATAGACTAAGAATGAACGGCCGACCATTAACTTCAAAGCAATAGGGTTGCTAGAAGTGCAGGATCCAAACAGCACCGTTCACTTGTTGGTACCCCGGTTGGAACCAACACGAGGACCACGAAAGAATGGTGATGGTGAGAAGTATCACTACACCAAGAACTCTTAAGGGTGGTGAATTTCTCACAACATTGAAGATATAAGAGATGTTAATGTTCCAAGGTAAAGAAGAACAATTACTGGATAGCAAGGAACTCAAGGTATACACCAAACACGAACAAGCTTGTGTTGGTGGGAAGGCAATAAAGGTCGATGATAACGCAGATCATCGAGGGCAAGGATGGTATTTCTCATCATGAACTCATTTGATATCCTGGAAGAGCTCATAAGGTTGATGATGATCACGACACATTTGTCGATAGATTTCATGAAGATGTAATCAATCAGCGACGACATCAAGTCAAAGGAATGATGAAGCGGAAGGTTATTGGAACCATGGGTAGGACACAAACTTGATATCAAGCTTGTTGTCCAAGGCGAACTGATATGACGAGGAAGATCGACGTAAGCTTAGCTCATCATCGAAAGTTGTGCTCCGGGATTACGGACCAGGTAGCACAGTTAAAGTTAATCATGATAATGATATAGCCGAACAGGCTAGGATTGACGTGATCGGGTACAAACCGTAAGTAAAGAGGACTACTAAAAGTTGTTGAACCGTAGAACAGACTCGATTCAGTTATCGGTGTTTTGAGTGACAAACAACTCAAAACCCGAAGAAATTGGAATCATCGAGAAATAATAGTTGACGAAGAACTCATAAGAAGTTATGTAGGTTCGGTGATATCCTCGAGATACCAGAGTGTAATACTCGATGGTAGAGCAGAGTAGACAGTGGTCACGTGAAATGATCTGCAGAAGACAAGTACTTCATCTTGTCTGAGAAGTGGAATCAAAGGAGAACAATCATGGTCGGAATCACGGTTGCAAAGGATCAATTCACCGATACCAAAGGATATTATATCAAGGAAATAGTTACAAGAAGCTTCCATGATAGGACCTACATCGTGTCCATGGGCATGAACACAAAGTTCAAGGTCGACTCCCACTCCTTTAATGCATAACCTTCATTCACCTCTCGTATTTCAAAAATGACATTAGTTGTTGGAAGTTTTACCTGGTGCAATACCAGATAAGTTTGACCCGTGAAATCTTTCGGGTTCACATAGATTAGGGAAGGCATAGGTTCAACCCATCAGGGCATCTTAGGAACATATATCACAAACTTCGGAGTAAATAATACAAGCTCGAAAGTAGAGCATTGTTCAAAAGCAGATGATACAATTTACCAAAGGCATTATATATCAGAGGAAAGGCTCACAAGGTTATTGAATATGAAGGGCGTTGTCAGATAAAATCCAACAAAGGATCTGGTGGTCCACAAGGGATCTGACGTGAGCATCGGTACTCAACTAGAGGAAGAAGATTGCAAGGAGATCAGATTATAGAAACAACTGACTAACTCAATTGTCAAATGCAAAGGAATTATGATTTCCAAATCAAGGGATCAGAAGCAATGCTCTGAGTAGGGATGGATAAGTTGAATAGCCGTAGGGTACAATCAAAGACAATTGGATTGGTCGAGAACCAATTCCAGTAAAAAGAATGGCAGCTCAGCCGGAAAAGTAATTTATAAGGATCAATGATGATTGCGTGTATTCGCAGAATATTGACTCAACAGACTCAAAATGATAATGACAAGGAATGTCATTAAGACTACGAGACTTATGGGATTAACCATAATGCAAGCAAGCAAGAATTTCAAGAGCCAAAGGCTCCAGAGGATTTTCGGAAGATCGAATATTATTTTGAAGACTTTCATGAAACACATGAACAACTGGGGATAAGCAGTTACTCGACAAGTGCGAGAATTATCCATAGGGGTATTCAGGTGACAAGGAATTGCAAGACAGTAGGCACAAGATATTCTCGGATCAATAGAGAGAATTTCGGGGTATCTTGTAATAACAAGAACAATGGGGAATGATCGTAAGAATGGCAAGTGTAAGTAGTTATCCATAAGGATTTATCGGTGGTCGGGAATAGCAAAAGTGATGGGCACAAAGTCTCGAGAGAATATCAAAGAGTATCTCCGAAATCTTCTGATGCAGTCTGTGACCATCTGGACTGAAGGGGCTCTCCGGGAGAAAGTATTTTCGAGAACCTAAAGATAGTTTTTAGTAAAAATCGTTTAACCCGAATAGAAGAGGGTTCAGAATCCCAGAGTAAAGGTCGAGGAATAAAAGATCCTAATACCTCCCGATGGCGACGTGGGCCCATGGGCCACACAGCCATGTTAGTAAAAGTTTTTCAACGACTAGACTCGACTTCGGCCAAGGAGTTGGAAAAGGGGATTCCTACAGGCAGTCGGCTCTGATACCAACTTGTGACGCCCCCGATTCAATCGTACACTAATCATGCACGCAAATGTGTACGATCAAGATCAGGGACTCACGGGAAGATATCACAACACAACTCTACAAATAAAATAAGTCATACAAGCATCATAATACAAGCCAGGGGCCTCGAGGGCTCGAATACAAGTGCTCGATCATAGACGAGTCAGCGGAAGCAACAATATCTGAGTACAGACATAAGTTAAACAAGTTGCCTTAAGAAGGCTAGCACAAAGTGGGATACGGATCGAAAGAGGCGCAGGCCTCCTGCCTGGGATCCTCCTAACTACTCCTGGTCATCGTCAGCGGGCTGCACGTAGTAGTAGGCGCCTCCGGTGTAGTAGGGGTCGTCGTCGACGGTGGCGTCTGGCTCCTGGACTCCAGCATCTGGTTGCGACAACCAGAAAGAAAGGAAAGGGAGAAAAAAGGGGGGAGAAAGCAACCATGAGTACTCATCCAAAGTACTCGCAAGCAAGGAACTACACTACATATGCATGGATATATGTGTAAGGAGGCCATATCAGTGGACTGAACTGCAGAATGCCAGAATAAGAGGGGGATAGCTAGTCCTATCGAAGACTACGCTTCTGGCAGCCTCCGTCTTGCATCAAGTAGAAGAGAGTAGATCGAAGTCCTCCAAGTAGCATCTCCAAGTAGCAACTCCAAGTAGCATCTCCAGTAGCATCGCATAGCATAATCCTACCCGGCGATCCTCTCCTCGTAACCCTGTGGAAAAGCGATCACCGGGTTGTCTGTGGAACTTGGAAGGGTGTGTTTTATTAAGTATCCGGTTCTAGTTGTCATAATGTCAAGGTACAACTCCAAGTCGTCCTGTTACCGAAGATCACGGCTATTCGAATAGATTAACTTCCCTGCAGGGGTGCACCACATAACCCAACACGCTCGATCCCATTTGGCCGGACACACTTTCCTGGGTCATGCCCGGCCACGGAAGATCAACATGTCGCAGCCCCACCTAGGCAAAACAGAGAGGCCAGCACGCCGGTCTAAACCTAAGCGCACAGGGGTCTGGGCCCATCGCCCATAGCACACCTGCACGTTGCGTGGGCGGCCGGAAGCAGAACTAGCCCCCTTAATACAAGAGCAGGCTTACGTTCCAATCCGGCGCGCGCCACTCCGTCGCTGACGTCTGAAGTGCTTCGGCTGATACCACGATGTCGGGATACCCATAACTACTCCCGCGTAGATGGTTAGTGCGTATAGGCTCGTAGCCAACTCAGATCAAATACCAAGATCTCGTTAAGCGTGTTAAATATCCGCGAACGCCGAACAGGGCCAGGCCCACCTGTCTCCTAGGTGGTCTCAACCTGCCCTGCCGCTCCGCCACAAAGTAACAGTTGGGGACCGTCGGGAACCCAGGCCCACCTCTACCGGGATGGAGCCACCTGCCCCTTCAGCCCCCAACTCCGAACAGTATCACAGGTAATGTAACAGTGTAAAGTATATAGTATATACCCGTGACCACCTCCCGAAGTGATCACAGCCCAGTAGTATAGCATGGCAGACTGACAAGAATGTAGGGCCAATGATGATAAACTAGCATCCTATACTAAGTATTTAGGATTGCAAGTAAGGTATCAACAGATGTAGCAACAATGTCAGGCTATGCATCAGAATAGGATCAACGGAAAGCAGTAACATGCTACACTACTCTAATGCAAGCAGTATAGAGTAGAATAGGCGATATCTGGTGATCAAGGGGGGGCTTGCCTGGTTGCTCTGGCAAGAGAGAGGGGTCGTCGACTCCGTAGTCGAATTGGGCAGCAGCAGCGTCGGTCTCGTAGTCTACCGGAGAGAAGAGGGGGGGAGAAACAGTAAATACATAGCAATCAAGTGCATAACAGGACAACAAGCAGAGCTAGACGTGTTCTAACGCGGTAGTAGGTGATACCGACGAAGGGGGAAAGCATCCGGGAAAGTATTCCCGGTGTTTCGTGTTTTCGGACAGATGAACCGGAGGGGGAAAGTTGCATGTTTGATATGTTAGGGGTGTGTGGTGGACGAACGGGCTGCGTATCCGGAATCGTCTCGTCGTTCTGAGCAACTTTCATGTTGAAAATATTTTAATCCGAGTTACGGATTAAAAGATATGATTTTCTAAAGATTTTATTAATTTCTGGAATTTAATTAATTAATTAATTAATTCAAAAAATGGATTTATGACGTCAGCATGATGTCATGCTGACGTCAGCAGTCAACAGAGTTGACTTGGTCAACCTGACATGTGGGTCCAGGGGGACCCACCTGTCATCCTCTAATTAGGTTAATTAGGGTTTAGGTTAATCTAATTACAGTTTAATTAAACTTAACTAATTAATTAAATTAATTAAACCGGATTAATTAACTTAATTAATTCATTAATTAATTAATTAATTAATAATTAATTTTATTAATCATTTTTATTTTTATTTAATAATTTTATTTTTAATTCTCTTTTTTTTAAACCGTTCTGGGGTGTGGCCCCCGTTGTCATAGGACCACTAGGCCTTAGCGGATCGGGCGGTGCGGGCGAAGGGGCACCCGCACGCGAGGCCACCAGGGGCGAGTCGGGGCGCCAGAATCCGGCGGGGTAGGGGGGAAAGGGCCGGCCAGCTCCGGCGAGCGGCGGGAACGGGCGGCAGGGGGCTCGGCGGCAGCGGACGGCGCCGGCGTGGGCGCACGGGACGCAGGGGGCACGGCCATGGACGGGGCGAGACCAGCGCGGGTGCGCGGACGCGTGCGCGCGCACGGCCAGGCCGCGGCCGTCGACGCGATGAGCGCAGGGACGGGGCTTCGGGTGAGGACGAGCGCGGAGCGAGCTCCGGCCATGGCGACCGAGCGCGGGGACGACCTCAACGGCGACAGAG
>NC_041392.1:507880415-507883070 GCF_002162155.2 Triticum dicoccoides | reverse complement strand
CAACGGCGTTGGTGAGAGGGGGGCGGGTCGGGCCCTCTGCCCCGATCCAGACGGGGAAGGGGAGAGAGGCGTGCGGGAGGGAGCGAGTGGGGGGGGCGAGTGGGTGGCGGCTAGGGTTCGGCCGAGTGGGGAGCGGGGGTTATGCAGGGGGCGAGTGGGCTGGCCTGGGGGCCCGATGGCCTGCTGGGCCGAGGCCCAGTGGGGGGGGGTTTGCTTTTTTTTTGTCTGTTTAGTTTTTCTCTTTTGTATTTTCTTTTCTGTTTTAATTTAAGTCCCCTTTTATTACAGTTTCATAAAAACACTAACACCTAAATTTGTATTTATAAATATACTACTGCCACCTTAACTCTCAACCGAAAATAAAATAGTTTAATATTTTATAAAATTCAATAGGCATGTATTTAACTGTTTTAACTACGGTTTTAATCATCTTAGAGCCTTTAAACACTTTATCAAAGTTTGATTTCTCCACCATAATTACCGCTGCATTATTTAGTTCACTCCGAACATTTTAGTTTTAAAGTTTGGAAACTTTTGTTGTTTGCCTATGTTTTAAATTTGAATTTGAATCGGGTTCAAATCAACGTGAGTTAATCATAGTAATGGAGGTGACGTGGCATCATTAGCTTGGGATTACTGTAGTCTAATTATCCGGGCGTCACACGTGGTGACGGTGATGGTGAAGAAAAATCTCCATAGGGCTTCACCAAGCACAACATAAACTATGACGGGGGATAAACTAGAGGGGGTGGGGTTGCCGGCACATGGGTGGGTGAATCTTGATGTGTTCCTGCTGCTAGCCCCGCCCCTCTATTTATATGTTGAGCCCTGGGGTCGTTTATTGGAGAAAGAGCCTCCTCAAAGTCGATTTAGCCTGCAAGGCAAGAGTCCTTCTCGGACTCCAGGACCAGACGCCAGGGTCATCGGCGTCTGGCCCCTGGCCTCCACAAAACTTTCTTTTGCACCTTCCAAAAGCCCCATGAGCTTTACCCATTGGCCCAAACAAAGTGTTCTCGCACCGGAACATTTCGAGAAACATCTAAAACCCCTTCCGGAGACCAAACACTATTATCCCATATATCAATCTTTACCTCCGGACCATTCTGGAGCTCCTCGTCATGTCCGTGATCTCATCCAGGACTCCGAATAACATTCAGTTACCAACATACACAACTCATATGATACTATATCGTCAACGAACGTTAAGCGTGCGGACCCTACGGGTTCGAGAATGATGTAGACATGGCCGAGACGTTTCTCCGGTCAATAACCAATAGTAGGACCTGGATGCCCATATTGGTTCCTACATGTTCTACGAAGAACTTTATCGGTCGAAACTTTTTGACAACATACGTAGTTCCCTTTATCTATCGGTATGTTACTTTCCCGAGATTCGATCGTCGGTATCTCCATACCTAGTTCAATCTCGTTATGGGCAAGTCTCTTTACTCGTTTCATAATACATCATCCTGTAACTAACTCCTTACTCACTTTGCTTGCAAGCTTCTTGTGATGTTATATTACCGAGAGGGCCCAGAGATACCTCTCCGTCATATGGAGTGATAAATCCCAATCTCGATTCATACCAACTCAATAGACACCTTCAGAGATACCTGTAGAGAACATTTATGATCATCCAGTTACGTTGTAACGTTTGATGGCACACAAGGAATTCCTTCAGAGTCCGGGAGTTGCATGATCTCATGATCGAAGAAACATGTATTTGACATTAAGAAAGCAGTAACAATAAACTGAACGATCGTATGCTATGCTAACAGTTGGGTCTTGTCCATCACATTATTCTTCTAATGATGTGATCCCGTTATCAAATGACAACTCATGTCTATGGTTAGGAAACCTTAACCATCTTTGATCAACGAGCTAGTCTAGTAGAGACTCACTAGGGACACGGTATTTGTTTATGTATTCACACATGTGTTTAAGTTTCCGGTCAATACAATTCTAGCATGAATAATAAACCTTTATCATGAATAAGGAAATATAATAGTAACAACTTTATTATCGCCTCCAAGGCATATTTCCATCAATTCCGTCTCACGACTGTCACCAATCACGTAGTCTAATAGTCGCTTGGACTGAAAGCTCGACTAGATCAAGCGGCGAGATACGCAGTCGATGAACCAGGCAAGGGCTCCACTTTACGTACCCTCCAAGTAGTTCGTCAACGTTATACATCTCCACGCCCAATCAATTTACTTAGGCAATCACCGCCCTCCAGGAAAAGGCATCCATGACTGGCTCGGTGAGTTCTAGATCACTCTGCAATGCTAAGGCAAAGTACGGACTCAACATCCTGATGACACAACTTGATTTCCCAATCAAATGTCTAAATCTGATGACTTAGTTCTGAAGATGGTGATCAACGGTATGCACCTCCTCAAGTCCAAAGCTAGCAACGACCCACTTGGATAAGCATAGGCATTCCTCGAGATCACTCAGAATTTTTGATACGCTTCCTGACAAGCCATAAGACAAACTCCCTTCTAAGCGTATTCGGTATCACTAAGTCTATTATAAACTGCTTGTCCTTTTTCGATTAATTGCATCTAGGCCTCTCTTTAGGCGACCCAATCATGACCGCAGTCGGTTTCCCCACAGGAACCTTCCTCATCCAAGGAGTCGGTGCCATCCCAA
>NC_041392.1:507754972-507880116 GCF_002162155.2 Triticum dicoccoides | reverse complement strand
TGATTCCCCTAGGGTAGGCCCATGACAAGGATTCGGCCCAGCATGGCCTATGGCCCTAGCCTTCATCAGGAGAATCGCTCGGTCGGGCCGGCATCGATAAAACACCACAATGTCCTTCCGACGTGACCAAGACGTGGTCAATCAAGTCGAATGTTACCCGCGACGCCATCAAGATTACTCTTACGGCAACCTGCTAATTCCATGTGTAACTGCCACCATTTTGGTGATTACTGCGCCATAGCTCATAACAACCCTTGTAACTCCACCGTCTCACCGTAGTATATAAGGTTGGAAGGGCGCGAGACATAGACATGTTCACTCAAGTCTACAAGCTAGGCAATTCCTCTGTAATAACTCAGCTCACACAAGAGAGAAACACATCCATGCAGAAACAGGGTATTTCCCCTATGACAGGGGTTGAACATGGGTAAAACATTCACTATGTGAAATCTCGTATCTATATCCATTAGGTGTGACTTGCCTCTACAAAATCCTCAAATCATGAACATTGCCTTGAAATCCCCAAAATCGGACTTAAAAATCTCTTACCATATCCTATAAAACATTATTCAAAAATGGTGTTCGTCGGAAATTATCGTAACCACTTTTATCCTCTTAATGTGACACTAGGACAACAAAAATGTCCGTTCTAAAAATGTAAAACAAATCCTCTCTATACCCTACTTCATTTTTCGTATCAAATTTTGACTTGTAATTTTCGTCAACAAAATGTGGGTTATACGTCATCAAAACTATATCATCCATAAGTTGTTTGAAACGTACATCCAATGGCATATACTCCCTCTGTAAAGAAATATAGTACTTTTTATGGCATACACCTCACATTTTATTGATAAAAAATAATTCTCCAAGTTAGACATAAAAAATTGAAGTGTCTTGTATAAAAAGGCGGAGGGAGTTATAAAAAAACACGACACCCAAAGTTAACAAAAAAACACGGGACCCAAAGTACAGTTTACAGTAACAGTAGGCAGAGATTCTCCAAAACCAATCATTTGCACTATAAAATTTCCGGAAGATAAACACAAAGCTGAGGGTTTGACTTGACCATGGAAGAGCCAAATTTACAACTTGTCCCCACCAGTCCAAACCCTTCACAATCCAACTAACTTTACCCGGGCGTTAATGCTGACATGCCAGTGACAGTAATAATTCTATAATCCACCAAGACCCAAAGTTTAAACCAAGAAGATAACCACCAGATTAAGCCGGGCCGGTGCGCGCCCTGCCCCCATACAAGCGCTGCCGAATAAATCTGGGCGGGCGCGAGATCCCTTGCCTCCCTCGGACTCCACACCGCCCGCTCGCTGGCTCACCCACACGCATCACAGATCGGAGATCGCACGCACGCACGCCCGCAGTTGGTGCGTCCTCCTCCTCGCGCTCCCCTTCCCCTTCCCCTTCACTTCAAAGACACCGGCCACTCGGAGCGAACCCGGACAGGAATCCGGAGAGGGAAGCAAGGTGGAGGGAGACTTGCGCCTCACAAAAGTGAGAGCGAGAGCAGCGGGAGGTGGAGGTGGAGTGGAAGCAGGGACCATTAGATTCTTGATGCTCGGCTTGAAGTTTCTGTAGTGTGATCATGCTTTCCCCCAGAGTAAAGCGGCCCTGAGCAGCATTAGGTGACCCGGGCTTGGTGTTGCGGAGAGGGGAAGAGAGAGCGGGAGAGAGGGAGGGAGATGACGAGGGGGTCGGGAGGAGGGGACGAGCTGCTGTTCAGGGGCACCATCTCCCGGAAATGGACCTCTCTGCTCTGCCTCAGCAGCTTCTTCGTCGGCCTCATCTTCACCAACAGGTGCACACCATGCTTCTTCTTCCTCCTCCTCCTCTTCTCCTTCTTCTTTCCCGCTCCTGATTTTCTGTGAGTTCGCTTGGATGGTTCATCAAGTTTCGATCGCTCTGACGTTTCTGCATGCAGTTTTGCTTGGACCGCTCAGTTTCTTCTTTTCTTTGCATATTCGTGCTTGTCTCCTTGGACCTGCCTTGAGTTCTTGATGAGCTCCAGATAGCCATGAACAATGCCCGCCCGTGTACGTTCTGCCTGTTATTAGGCTTCTTAGGCCGCTTGCACACACGCAGAATAAATTTGCAGCAGCTAATTCCAATCATGTCCTAGCGAATGTCTCCGTCTCGAGCAGAGTCCTCTGCAAAATCACCGAATCCCATTGGTTTATCGACTTCCCTGTGATCACCTCACCCCATTTTTTCCAAGGGCCAGGCGAGTACTACCCAGTACCCACCCACAGGCCCCAGGGCGACCACCAATACTATAGCTGGCGTACCCCTCTCTCTGTCCGCACGACTGTTGCTGTAGCGTACTCCCACCGGAGTCGTGAGCGTGGAATTCCGGGGGCCTGTACCCCGCGGTGTACTTCACTGGCGGATGAGTTGCTTCTTTATGTCTCAAGATCTTGCATCGCGAGCAGGCCACAGGGCCATTAAGCGCGAACTGCCCGCCCAGCATCTGCCACCAGTCTACCTGTCGCCGACAACATAGTGGTTCCTCCGTTTCAAAAAAAAAAAAAACATAGTGGTTCGGTTTCTGTTGCCCCAGCCCCACCACCCGGAAGAACACAAGTGGTTTGGCTAAGTAGTACTAGTAGTAGTAAAAGTATAATCACTTTCACTTTTGGGGGTACTTGATCCGATAAAAAATTCGGCAGTGGCTTACTAGCTGATCACGAACAGCTACAAGTACTCTTCTTCCGTTTTTCTGGTGTTTTCTAATGTTTAGGCTCTTGCTATCGCAAATGACTCTGTTCGGCGCTGTAAATTTTATTTGCTGGTTGATGATGCAGGATGTGGACCGTCCCGGAATCCAAAGAAATCATCAGGAGGTCGGCCCTCGAATTGGACAAAATGAATCTCGTCTCTTCTAGTGATTGTGCGCTCAAAAGCGTAAGCATACATATATCCTTCCACTTGTCATGTCTGATTGCCGACTTTCGCTTGTGTGATGTGATCACTGATCCCTCCTTTCTTTTGAAAATACAATAGATCAATAACGAGCCAAAAGACTATGTTGGGCAAGTCCAAAGAATTGAAGATGCTATACAGTAAGTAGACCAAGTGTCGAAACAGTAGATCATTTTCATTCTACTTAGAAATTCTGAGACCACACTGAAGTGTTGAGTGGAGGCTTACAAATAATTCCTTGTGCCATCAGGACGCTGGACAAGACAATATCAAACTTGGAAATGGAGCTAGCCTCGGCCAAGGCGACGCAGGACTCTATCCTCAACGGCGGCGTACCGTCGTCGGAACCGGCGGCAAAACGGAAGTACTTCATGGTCATCGGCATCAACACCGCGTTCAGCAGCCGGAAGCGGCGAGATTCAGTTCGCGCCACATGGATGCCTCAAGGTTCTTGCAGTTTCTTGTTCCTGCCTTAAGATACTTCCTCGTAACAAAAATTCCATGAGCTGCTTTTCGCTGCCTCGGCGCCGACCTTGTGTGATGTGTCCCCTGACCTGCGTTGCCGGATTTACTGCAGGGGAGAAAAGAAGGAAGATGGAAGAGGAGAAGGGCATCATCATCCGTTTCGTCATAGGTCATAGGTTAGTCCATCGATCATGCATTGCCTTTATAAAAAAAAGCAGTGCACTTTGACATTTTGTATGGTTAATCTATGTTAACCCAACCATAAATTCAGATTACTGACATCTGAAACTTGCCCTTTCCAGTGCAACATCTGGCGGGATACTGGACAGAGCAATTGACGCGGAAGACAGAGAGCATGGCGACTTCCTGAGGCTGGTAACTTCCTTTGAACGCACAACACAGTACTGACTGATGATTGTATGTAGCCGTAGTACAGCAGTATTAACAGTCACTCATACTGTCATGCAGGACCACGTTGAAGGGTACCTGGAGCTCGCAGCGAAGACAAAATCCTACTTCGCCAAAGCCGTCTCCACGTGGGACGCAGAGTACTTCGTCAAGGTGGACGATGATGTGCATGTAAACATAGGTCTGTGCTACATTATTGCAGATCTTGGAGGTCCAAAAGATAGTACACTGTTCATTTAAATGAAGCTGTCTCACTGGTGTGTGTGTTGACGAGATTCGACCGTATAAACTGCAGCAACTCTTGGAGGCATATTGGCCAGGCATCGTTCCAAGCCCCGAGCCTACATCGGCTGCATGAAATCAGGCCCGGTCCTCGCTCAGGAGTAAGCTCGCTCGCCACTGCTACGACGCCTTTCTTCTTGCATTGGTTCCCTTGCAGCAGCTGCTGAGATGAAGTTGTTGGCCGTTTCAGGGGTGTGAAATACCATGAGCCGGAGTACTGGAAATTCGGCGAGTGGGGAAACAAGTACTTCCGGCACGCGAGCGGTCAGCTGTACGCCATCTCCAAGGATCTGGCCTCCTACATATCAATCAACCAGTAAGCAAATGTTAAGAATGTTTTTTGTGCTCCCTTCTTGTGCCGACTGACTGAATTTTCTACGCACAAGTCAACACCTGCCCATCGCATCGCTGACCATATATAACCTAACCCTGATGATTGGATGGCGACATTTCAGGCATGTTCTCCACAAATATGCCAACGAGGATGTGTCGATAGGGGCCTGGTTCATCGGAGTAGATGCCGAGCACGTCGACGATCGCCGGCTCTGCTGCGGCACGCATCCAGGTACTGAATTGCGTCCTCTTTGAGACGAATTCGTCGGTGGTAACATAACATGCCAGTCGGCTACCGCCTGTATGTGGCTGCTGATTAATATTTTAGCACACACAGCTTAGTCGGCCTGTATGCAATCATTCCGCAAGGCAGCGTAAGTATTCTTTAATGTGTATGTAGTTCGGATCTGGAGCGGTTGGCAGTCAACTTCAGTAAGTAGGTGTGGTATCAGCTGTCATAAGCATGTGCTTCTCGACGTTGTTGTTAGGGTTCCTCGTGTGCCATCAGTCTTTCCGGACATTAGACATCTCATCTTTCCCTTTTTTTTTCTTAAACTAACACGTCGCCTCAGGTACAGTTTCTTCGGTGAAGTGTAATGACAAATATGCTGAGTATTCGTCGATGTGAACTAAAATTTGATGACATCTGACAGAAAACTCTTCTACATAGACCTATCAGTATAGAAAGAAGATCACTTTTTCAGTCAAAATTCGGACATATTTGAGCTAACTGTTCATGTCACAATTGTGCAGACTGTGAACGGAAGGCTCAGGCGGGGAACGTGTGTGCTGCGTCGTTTGACTGGAGCTGCAGCGGCATCTGCAAGTCGGCGGATCGGATCAAGGAGGTCCATCGGCGCTGCGGCGAGAGTGCGAACACTATCTGGAACGCAACCTTCTGAACTGAAGATTCTTCAGACTTTAAGCGCTGCTGAAAGGAGAAAGACACATAACATCCGTATACAATTCTTGCTTTAACGGAGGGTGGCCGGATATTATAGCGATCAACTGGTATATGTCAAGGTGGTGGATGAAAGAAAATTCATTGGTGGCCCCTTCAGAGCGTGGGATGCTTGTACACTCATGTACAAGTACAAGCTCGGCCGACATGAGGAGCTTTGTTCTTCCTTCTTACGTTAATTTTTTAAAATCTTGTAGTGGTTTGATTGATTAGGAATTGTATCAGTGTACGTAGGGGAGCTTTTCTGTTTTAGTGCTTGAAAAGATCCCAGCAAGATTACTTATAAATATGAGGAGATAGTGGAGAGGGTGATGTGGTGATAAAAGAGTGGAAGGAGAGGGAGATCGGCGGGGTTCTCCCCCCACCATTCTTGCCAAATGCTCATTGGTGGTGATGTATGCTATCAAGTTATAATAGCATAATAAGATATTTTTTGGATTTCCAGTTGGAGTTGTGCGCAAGCGTACACGTGGAATGGTCTTCTTGCTTGCTTTCCTTTTAGAAAATATATTCTTGCTTGCTTTCCTTTTAGAAAATATATATATGAAAAATCTAAATTACTTTGTTGTTGTATTGATATGATCATTGTGAGGAGTATATATTTACTTATTTAGGCCATGTTCTGGAACTCTCCAGCATCAAATCCAGTCGATCTCCATCTGCAGGAGCTATAAATCGCCCGTTGCTCTCGTGAGCATGCTAGTCGGCCGACCCTTTACTGTAGCAGTGGGGTTTTTTTCCCTGTGTGGTTTTCATCAGCTTTTTCACTCGTTGCGACCTTTTTTCTGTTATTCATTTATTACATTTCATTTGTCTTTTTGGTTTTATTTTTTTCTGGTTTTCACAGGTTTTCTTTGGGGTTTTTTCCTTTTGTTTATTTCTCTCTTTTCAACTTTTTTCAACACATGACCTTTTTTCTAATACATCAGGAATATTTTTCTATACAAATTTATCATTTTTTTGAATATTTTTTTGACGTCTATTCTTTTTTCAAACACATTGTACATGTTGGGTACATATATAAAAGATTTTTATACATGTTTAACATTTTTTTCAAATATATGGTTAACCATTTTTTCATATACATGATTTTGAACAGTTTTCTGAATATGTACCAAACATTTTACGAATACATGTTGAAACAACTATTTGAATGTTACAGAACATTTTTTTTATCTATGTGAACATTTGTTTACATCGTATAAACATTTTTTTAAGTGACACAAATATACTTTTGAAATGCATGAGCTTTCTTTAAATGTAATGTCTGCTTTTTTTAATGGTACGAAACATTTCTTTGAATTAAATAAACATATTTTATATTGTAGTCATTTTCTAAAATTTTCACATACATGTTATTGAAATTCATGAATATTTTTAAATTGTAACAGACATTTTTTGAATGGTATTAACATTTGTTTAAAATTAAATTAACAAAAAACTTTGTAAATTTTTCAGTCACCTTTGTAAATCATTTTTTCCACTAAAATTTTCAGATATATCTGAGCTGATCTTTCTTGTCACCATTGTGCAGATTGTGAGCGGAAGGCTCAGGCGGGGAACGTATGCGCCGCGTCGTTTGACTGGAGCTGCAGCGGCATCTGTAAGTCGGCCGATCGGATCAAGGAGGTCCATCGGCGCTGCGGTGAGAGTGCGAACGCTATCTGGAACGCAACCTTCTGAATTGAAGATTCTCCAGACTTCAGACTACTGAAAGGAGAAAGGCACAGAACATCCACATACACAATTCTTGCTTTAACGGAGGGTGGCCGGATATTATAGCGATCAACTGAAACATGTCAAGATGGTTTTTTTTTGAGCCGAAACCGTAGACGTTCTACGGTATTTCTATATTAAATAAAGTAAAGTATATTTACAAATGGCTAAATAGCCAACAACAGGACATCAGCCAACACCAGTTTTAGGAAACATAACTATCATGAGGAAATTAGAGATTATGCTCGACCCAACTGGTAATCAACTCAGCTTTCTTCGCCTTTGCTCTCAGCCTAGTCATTTCCATGCCTTCCCGGAGATAATGTTGCCAGGACCCATAACTTATTGACACCTTTTTGAAGATTTTATCATTTCTGATCATCCAGGTGCTCCAACAGCCCATAATCACCACTTCCATTGCAATATCTTTGGGCAGCTCTCTGAGAGTGAAAAGAACTTCATCATATGTTGATGTGCCTCTGTGTTTAGCAGGAGTAATTCTATACCAGCAGTAGCTAGCAAATTGGCAATCCCAAAAGAGATGTGTGCTGGTTTCAACAGTAGAGTCTGAACAAAGGGCACAGTTGTAATCATCTAGATGCATACTTCTGCGCTGAATCATATTCCTGGTGCTCAGTCTGTCATGGAGCAAAAGCCAAAAGAAAATTTTGTGCCTGAGCCTACAAGACGTTTTCCAAACTTTCTGAAAGATCTCATGAGCATTGCTAGGACCAGACATGGCTTTATAAATGGTCATAGCTGAGAATTTTGGATTATTGCCTGTCATGATCCAAGAGTCTTTGATTGTTATGTTTGCCCTAGTTGTCAAGATGTTGTGTAGAGCATTGAACTGTTGGTATGCCAGGAGAGATAAAGGTCTATGAAACATAGTGCTCAAGTCTACATTCTGCTGAGCCTCTGCCAAGGTGATGTTAGCAGAAATAGCAAAAGAATGCAGTTCAGGGTACTGTGTGTTAAGAGGCATGCTTAACCACTTATCTGACCAGAAAAGTACTGTGTCTCCTCTGCCTGCTTTGCATTTTGTATGTGCCTTGAAGGTAGGAAGCAGTTTAAGTATTGTTCTCCACCAGAAGTATCCAATCATTCTATCTCCTGGCAGGCTGTTTTGATAATAAGCTTCCCAAACAATATTGACCCAGGGGATGTCCTCTCTGTTGAGGAACTTATGCAGAAACTTCATGAGAAGGGCTTGATTGTGAGCCTGCAAATCTAGAACACCCAAGCCACCATGGGATTTAGGAAGGCAAACTTTATCCCAAGCAATCAGAACCATGCCTCTGTCCTGGGTCCCATATTTCCTCCAGAAGCAATTCATCATACAGGAGTTGATTTGTTTAAGCACAGTATTTGGGATCATGAGAGTACACATGAAGAATGTAGGCATACTGGAGAAAACTGATTTGAGAAGAGTTAGCTTATCCCCAGATGATAGCATGGTTGAGCAACTAAGCAATCTGTTCTCAATTCTCTTCAACATAGGCATGAAGTCTTGAACTTTGGGTTTAGAAGAGCTCAAAGGGAGACCCAGATAAGTGTGAGGCCAACTGCCAATCTTACAACCAAGCAAAGCTGATAGTTCCAGCATTTTCTCATGAGCAGTGTTAATTGAGATGAGAGTGGACTTGGCATAGTTAATCTGGAGGCCAGAAAATTCAGCATAGTGCAAAAGCAGGTTCTTGATATGCATAACTTGCCTAAGATCAGCCCTAGCTATAAGCACAGTGTCATCTGCATACTGTACAATTGGGAAATCAGTAGTAGAATTATGTTGCAAAGGTGACTGAATTAGTTGATTTCTCATGGCCTCATTAAGCATGCTTTGAAGGATATCAGCAGCAAGTACAAAGATGAGGGGGGATAGTGGATCTCCTTGCCTGACCCCTTTTAAGCATAAAAACTGTTTCTCAGGTACACCATTCAGAAGAATAGAGGAATATCCAGCGCCATAAATCATCTTGACCCAGGTGATCCACTTCTCACCAAATCCTTTGGCTTGCAGAGTCTGAACAATACTGTCATGGCTAAGCATGTCAAAAGCTTTCTCAAAATCCAATTTCAGCATGATGAGCTCTTGTTTACTCTGATAACACTGATGAATATATTCATATGCCTATGCAAGACAATCTTGTATGCACCTCTTATTCAGAAACCCATACTGGTTCTTATGCACCATATTTAGAATGTAACCTTGCAGTCTATTTGCCAAAAGCTTTGTGATAATCTTAAGAGTGTAGTTGAGTAAAGAAATTGGCCTGAAATCTTATGGGTAAACTGCAGAATCCTTCTTAGGGATCAGAGTGATGAAAGAATAGTTAATGCTTTGACGATTAACTTTTCCAGAGTGAAAGTCTTCAATCAACTTATAGAAATCAGCAGCTATAATGTCCCAGCAGTTTGTCAAGAAAGCAACATTAAATCCATCAGGCCCTGGGGATTTATCTGCAGGCATGCTATGCACCACCTTGTCAATTTCTTCTTTAGAAAAAGGGGCTTCTAGAGCAGAGAGATCATCCAAAGGGTTTAGTAGTTGGTGGATTTGGAGAGGGTTGCTGGTGGCTGCTGAAGTGCCCATTCTTACTTTAAAAGCCCTTAGAAGTATGGCAGCCTTGGCATTGTGTTCATGATGCTCCAATCCATTCTCATCCTTCAACACTGCAATACAATTATTCCTCATTTTGATAGTGGCCTTGGCTTGAAAGTACTTAGTGTTGGCTTCTCCCACTTTGATCTGCCTAATAGTTGCTCTCTGTTTCCAATAGACTCTTTGATGCTCTAGTATGACTTGTAAATGTTCCTTAACAGCATCTCTGCCTTCTTTTTCATCAGTGGTCAAGCTTCTGTATTCCTCAAAATAATCATAACAGAGAATAAGGAAATTAGAATTGTCAATGACCTTCTTCAAATCAGAAAGACCCCTAGCCCAGTTCTTCAGACCTTTCCTCAATCTTTTAAACTTGGTAGCAATCACTTTAGCACTGTCTTGTACATCCACTGGTTGTGTCCAAATATTCTGTACAACCTCTCTGAACTGATTATGTTCTAACCAGTAGTTCTCAAATCTGAAGACCTTGGATTTTGGGATGTTTGTGCCAATAGAAATCATAATAGGAATATGATCAGATGTAGTTTTAGCAAGAGGAAGAGCCAAGGTGCTAGGGAATTTAAGAGTCCATGCTTCAGAGGTAAAACACAGTCCAATTTCTCCAGCAAAGGAGCATCTTGCATATTACTCCAAATATAATGTCTGCCCTTTAAAGGGATTTCAATCAATGCCTGTCTGTTTATAGCTTCATTTAAAGAGAGCATATCATCAATGGACCCTCCTTCTCTGCTTCTATTATGAGGGTACCTGATATAGTTGAAATCACCCATGATAATCCAGTTTGCATCATCAGCCATAGGAAAGTTCTGAAACCAATTGATGAGCTTTGCTCTGTCATTGGGTTGACATGGCCCATAAACATTAGTCAGAAACCAGGAATCACCATCCAACTTAGAAGAAAATTGGATGGTCAAAGAGAAATCATTGATATGGTGGAGTTGGCCAGAGAAGATGTTGTCATTCCAAGCAATCAATAGACCCCCAGAGGCACCCATAGAAGGAAGATAAGAGAATTTCGAGATAGTTCTAGGACAGAAGTTCTTGAGATAGGCTGAATCAATCTGCTCCCTCTTGGTTTCCTGAAGACAAAGGATGGCACATCTTGATTCCTGCACTTTGTTAGAGATGGCCGTCCACTTTTTTGGATCATTAAGACCTCGGATATTCCAATTCAAAATATTCCAATTTCTGTTCATCATAGGGATATAGAGCAGTACTAGCATTCACAACACTTGAAGGAGGAGAAGTAAGGCATATAAAACCCAGGACAAGCAAAAAGGAAAGATCTTGCAGAGGGATATACCCAAAAGTCTGCATCAGATTAAACATATGAAAAGTGCTCCAACAACTGTTCACAAGGGACAAGGACATCAGATACATCAGACACATTGCATACATAAAGGTCTGATAGAGGAACTAAGTCTCTCAAGCTCTCAGGAATGGCTTTAGAGCCATTTCTTGTTCTTCTCCTTGGTGCCCTTGCCACCTTCCATCTCCTGGCCTTCTCCCTTTCCTTTCTTAGATCTCTTACTGGGGAGACCTCCTGGAATCTCCTTGTCCGGAACCTTACAGAAGGAGGAGTTCAGAGATTTAACTATTTTAGTAGATAGAGTAGGAGGTGAAACATGGCAAGCCAGACAATTCTTATCTCTACATACTGCTTGCTTGAAACCTTTAGATAGTTTTTGCAGTCTGCAACTCCTCCTTACCTCTGTTTCCACCATGGGGATGTTATCCTTCCTCTTCTTGTTTTTATGGAGAGCTGAGGTAGAAGAGGCTGACATAGATTCAGAAGCACACTTGTCCTCTGATGTCTCCACAACATGTTCCTGAGAATCCTGAGAAGGAGTAGATGCAAGACATGCCAAGACATCACTACCATGATAGATCTCAGGGACAGAGAAAGGAAGAGTAGAATTACAAGAAGATGCTTGCTTGATGATTTCCCAAACTGTGGATGAGATGAATTTCTTTTCCCAAGGGAATTTTTCTGGATTAAGGAAATTAACTGAAAGAAAGTTGACCCAGTCTGAAGGTACCTGAATAATGTTGTCACTGTTAGGTTTTGGAGCAAAGTGTTGTTTCCAAATCCTTGCACCTTCCTTACCAAGCAGGGCTTCCTCATTGACTTTTTGTAGAACCTCATGGTCTCTAACAGAGGAGGATTCTGGGCAAAGTGTGTGGTTCTGGTTAGCATAGGCTCTGATAGGGAAGCCAGGTGGAGCAGATAATTCAGAAAAGTTGTCTGTACCTGTATTCTCCTTAGCCATCTCTAACTCTTTATCATTAACCTGAGCAGCTAAAGGCAGGGGGTGACTAGTGTCCTTCACTGTTTCCGTAGCCACCGCAGTGTTCTCTGACACCTCAAGTCTCTGCATATTATCAGGCTTAGAGATGGAATTCAAAATACTAACATTAGCCAATATTTCAGAGAGCATAGGGTCATCAAGAGAGTTTTTGTTGTCCCAAATTCCAACAGTGTTGAGAGCTGCAATCATGAGGTCTACCAGCTGGGCCAGTGGCTGCACATGGTGAGCATGTTGTTGCACAGGCAAGGGATCAATATGTTGGGCTCCAGGTAACTCCTTCAGGCCCAAGACAGGCAAAGGTATATCTTGTTGGGCCAAATCCTGCTCCAGTTCTGGTCCATTGGGTTGCACTTCATTCAAATCTGGTATCAATGCAGTCATTGGCGCCATAGGGCCATTGGCAGATGCATCAGAGCTCATACTGTTGTCAGGTGGAGCTTGAGAGCCAGTGAGAATACTATTTGCTTCATGTGCCACATTAACTTCCTCTTCCATTGGATCCATCAGATCATTAAGAGCCAGAAATTCACCTGCATGGAGCTCAATATCTGCAATTGGTGGTAAAGCTCAATGCCCCCAGCCTGGTAAATCCCCACATCCTCCTCAACCTCCTGTAACTGATTGACCACCTGTCCTTGTACTGGTTGTAGAGCAAGTTGGAGATCAAGCTGGGGATTGTTCTGCTGGTCATGTAAATGAACATCATCATGCTCATGCTGCTGAAGTGGTCCAAAAAAATGGTTATGTTGATTTGGATGGAAATTGAGTTGTGCAGGCGCCGGATGTGGATTACCAAAAGGATCAATTGGATCTTCATCAGGGGCCTCGGCTCCCAAAATCTGATGCTTCAAAATAACTATTGGGACAGTGAGGGAGTCAGTCTGAAAGTCATAACCCTCCCCAAAGACAAGGCTAGTAGGGATGTCACTCAACTGCTCCACTCTCACTTTAACCATCAGATTGGCACGAGTACTTCTATTCCTGTCCCAGCTTAGGAATTTTCCAAATTTACTGACAGCATTGTTGAGTTCTTGAATGTCTCTTCTGTCAAACGGATAACCACAAAGAAGTATCCAAGCGTCTCTGTTCATAACTACCCGTCTCCAGTTCAGGCCCTTATTGTGTGGTTGGAAAACCACATGAACATCAGTGAAAGGGTGGGGACTATCAGTAACCAGTGAGTCCCTATCAAAGACACTCGCTAGCTTGATGTACGCTTGGCCAAAAGGACATGGCTCAATCTCTGAAAACCCTATGTGCTTGTCATCCAAGAAGTCAGTGAGTACCTCTCTGATCGTAGAGAACGCCACCGGAAGATTGGGCATAGGAACAATCGTGGCGATGGCCCATTCCTCATGGGAAGCCGGCGCCGCACCATTGATGATCTTGATGCGTGCGGGTCTTCCTTCCACCTCGATGCTCTGGTGGTTTGGCGGAAGAAAAGGCGTTGGGTCGAACGGGAAGGTGGCCATGGCACCTGCTCTGCTAGTCTACGGCAATGTGGAAGATGAAGCTATGGGGTTTGGATTGGGCGAGATTGTGGCTGCTAGAAGACGCTGGGCGACGGAATTTTGGAAGGAGCTGCAAAGAGGGCTACCAACCCGGCGGAGAGGAGGGGCATTAATGCGATTAGCAGGGGCGGCCGGCGGTGTGACTGTCTGATTAGTCACAGTCGCGGGAACAGTGGGCACTTGCCTCGAAAACTCTACCGTCGGGCGACTCTGAGAAGTGGGCTTGTAGACCGGGTCTTGTTGGGCCTGCGAGTAGCAATCTCGTCCAATGTGTCCCCATCTCTTGCACTTGTGGCATTTGATACGATTCTTACAGTTGGGCCGGATATGGCCCGGAAGAAGACATCGGACGCAGTAGTCTCTCTGTGGGCCTTTTTGGAAACGAGATGATCCCGCCTCATGTGTAGTAACTGACGAATAATGGGCATTAACTCCTTGTTGATGAGCGGCATGAGTGGCAGGCGGAGAACGCACAAGATCCTGACGATCGACCGGATGAACCGCAAGGCTAGAATCTCTGAAGGTAGCAGGAGATCTAAGAGCTTGAAGATAAGATTTCCTAGGATGGTTTCTGAAGATATGGGTCCATTCATCCTCTTTCTCTTGCGGATATTGATCTAGTTCCCAGCTGGAATTAGAACCTCCATCACCCCAAAGAAGGAAATTGATATTGATCAGGGGGAGCGAAACATTCCCCTCTTTGATAATGGAGAAACCAACTTCTTTGGATAAGATGGAAAATTTGAAAGACCAATTCTGAAGACGAGATACCTTATAGAGAGAAGCGCGCCCACCAAAGCAAGAGAGGAGGATAGTGCTAACCGGTTGCTCAGTGAGGCTGATACGAGATCTGGTGAACTCGGCAACAAGGATGAATTCCTCCATATCCTTCCCTTCCTCAAAGTTGATCGTGACACCCCATTTTCTCCAAACTTCAGCCGCAAAGTCCTGTCCTCGGTCGAAATTTAGATCTGCAAGTGTTAGAGTTGTGTCGAATATTATTGTACAAGGTAGGTTACAGTTGGACTCTGAGTCGTACGGTGTGTAGATAGGATTACGGAGTCGTGTCCTATTAGGACACTTGTATCCTAAGCCTCTCATATATAGCGGGGTAGACACACGATATAACTCATGCCAACATAATAGCACAGGCACGCGGGGGAGCCGGCGGCGTGTGCCGGCACCCGGGCGGCCAGGGTGCGGTATTGTAGCAGTGTCATGGGGAGACGCGTCCGTAGTCATGCCCCGGGGATATAGCCATGATGGTGAACCTCGTTAACAAATCTCGGTGTCAATGCTCGTGTGATTGCTTGGTCTTCGGTAGATCGACGGAGTGCCTCAGATTTATTCTAACAAGTGGTATCATGAGCAAGGTTGCGAGAAGGTTGCGGATTTGTTGATCTAGAGGATAAAAGCTCGACGTGGATCAATGATGTTCGGACAGAAACATGAAAATTGATCTGGAGAAGTCGGCGAGTACCGGAAGCGATCACGGCGAGACAGCATACAACAGGCTGGCGGCGCGTGGTGCAGACGTCGGTTAGATTGGAGATAGCGGCGGCTGCGTAAAGTGCATGCATCGGACGGCAGACGTGCAGCAGCGACGCGGCCGAGTCCAGTCCGGGCAAGATCCCTTTGTGCACAGGTCCAGGCAGTACGGCGCGTGCGGCCAGGCGAGGCTGCTGCGTGCGTATGCAGGAATACATTACTGCTAGGCGCCCTAGGTCCAGGCAAGGCCCACTGGTGGCTGCATGCGCTAAGGTCAAGGAGAAGTGCTACTGGTGCAGAGGTGTACGTGTGCGTGCTGTGCAATACAAAGGCTACCTGAGATTTGTTTGGTTAAAAAAAAAAGAGGAGTTGCTAGGTCCAACGCCTGTGTACGGAGTAGTTGGGATGGATCATTACGATTTGATTTTCTGCTGGGTGCACGGAGAGGTTAATATATCAAACATGGGCAAGATAATTTGCAGACAAGGGATTTGTCCGTTCAAGTATGCATGGAAGTTTTGCTAGGTTGGTTTGATCGGATGGCTTGGAGCGTGTGGACAGGCAACGGAGCGCGCAGGCAAGCGCGTCGTCAGGTTCATGCATACACATGGTGTTAAGCAATGCACGAAGACGTGCGAAGCGGACATGACGCAGGGTGAAGCATGGTTGCAGTCAGATAATTCGGCTAGGTCGGACTGGATAGTCTGATGGATCGACGGGGATGTTGGTCAAAGCAGAAGACGGCGGTGATTTCAGCGACGACGACATAGGAGCGTGATGCTGATGGTGGCTGGCTTCTAGGGCGTGGAAACACGTGGTGCGGGCCTGAGGGCTTGTGCGGCTTCGACAGACTATGGCGCGGGGTTGATTCAAGACGGTGCACGTGAGAGCTTGGAGTCGACAGGGCGCGGGAGGGTGGCACGTACAACCACCATGGAGTCATGTTGAAGGTGGAGATGGAGTTTAATGGAAGACTTCACTCTGTCTTCACTCTGTGCTGATGAAGGGGCTACGGCGTAAGAATTCGGAGAGTCGAAGCCTATTTCAGCGGGACAACGAGAGACACATGGATCAGACTGGGTACCAGTGGTCTGATGGAGGCGTGATACTCGGCATCGGTCGGTGATGATCGATGGTTCTCTGCAGTGGGGGTTGAGGCAGTGTGGGCTAGCTACCCGGGAGACTCGACCAGGACAACAGAGGCTCGACGCGGTGATAGCGGCGATGCGTGCGGTAAGCACGGGACACAGCGACATGCCAAGGCACTGATGACCAGACATGTGGTCAGACAAATTGTGCAGGGGGTGCTGAAGCAGTGTTGACGAGTACCAGATTCAAGTTGGTGACTGGGTCTATCGATGCTAGTTGATGGACAGGAGTTGACTATGAAGAATCTGAGAAAGTGGCGGAGAGTCTGAAATTGTCAAAAGCTGAGAGAGTACATGGCTGTATATTCTGTGGTGTTCAGTGCACATGGCGAAGTGCGGATGACAAGTATAGAAGGAGGCGGAGTGCTATAGCTATGGGACGTGTCAGAGACTATCCGGGAAAAAGGGCGAGACAACTGCGAATTTGACTCAAGGTGACACAAGGCGACGGTGAAATTTCTTCAAGTTTCAGACAGACGGTCATGAAAGAGCGGTAAAGTTGAGTTCAGCTAACTCTTATATGTGACGTTCAATATATGAATTGTTCACTTTCACGCAAACAGTGGTCGGTGTGTGATGGCGTTGAACGGATTCTCCGGAAGTTGGGAGTATAAAGTAGAGTAATGAGAAACTTAATTTTGCTCAAGTATTGACTGTGAAGAAGACGAGAAGGGACTACAGTTGCAGGTGGAGTCACATGGAATCTGGGAGTAGCAGCGGTACTTATGGCGTATCTCAAGTCCAATGTACATGAAAATTTGACGCATGGAAGAATCCAAGATGGTGGAGAATATTCGCCAAGGTGGAGTTTGTTAGAGTTGTGTCGAATATTATTGTATAAGGTAGGTTACAGTTGGACTCTGAGTCGTACGGTCTGTAGATAGGATTACGGAGTCGTGTCCTATTAGGACACTTGTATCTTAAGCCTCTCATATATAGCGGGGTAGACACACTATGTAACCCATGCCAACATAATAGCACAGGCACGCGGGGGAGCCGGCGGCGTGTGCCGGCACCCGGGCGGCTAGGGTGCGGTATTGCAGCAGTGTCATGGGGAGGCGCGCTCGTAGTCATGCCCCGGGGATGTAGCCATGATGGTAAACCTCGTTAACAAATCTCGGTGTCGATACTTATGTGATTGCTTGGTCCTCGATAGATCGACGGAGTGCCTCAGATTTATTCTAACAAGAAGAGACATGGCTAGAAAGGAGAAGATCAGCGGGGAAGTGATAAACGTAGGTGGACGCCGGGCCGGAGTGACCACCGGCGGCGCTAGGAGCGGAGCGCTAGGCGTGAGGGAGGAAGCGGAGCGCTAGGCAAGCTCAGGAGTGCCGATTGATATTGTATAGTTTCACATGTCAAGATGGTGGATAGAAGAAAATTCGCTGGTGGCCCCTTCGAAGCGTGGGATGCTTGTACACTCATGTACAACTACAAGCTCGGCCGACATGAGGAGCTTTGTTCTTCGTTCTTACGTTAATTTTTTTAAATCTTGTAGTGGTTTAATTGATTAGGAATTGTATCAGTGTACGTAGGGGGGCTTTTATGTTTTAGTGCTTGAAAAGATCCCGACAAGATTACTTATAAATATGAGGAGATAGCGGAGAGGGGTGATGCGATGATAAAAGAGTGGAAGGAGAGGGAGATCGGCGGGGTTCTCCCCCCACCATTCTTGCCAAATGCTCATCGGTGGTGATGTATGCTATCATGTAATAATAGCACAATAAGATGTTTTTTGGATTTCCAGTTGGAGTTGTGCGCGACCGTACGCGTGGGATGGTCTTCTTGCTTGCTTTCCTTTTAGAAAATATATATTTCTTTTTCTTTGCGGATATAGAAAATATATATTACTCGTTTGCTTTCCTTTTAGAAAATATATATATGAAAAATCAACATTACTTTGTTGTTGTATTGATCTGATCATCGTGAGGAGTATATATTTGCTTATTTAGGGCCCGTTCTAGAACTCTCCAGCATAACCAAATTCAATCGATCTCCACCAGAAGAAGCTATAAATCGCCGGTTGCTCCCACGCCGACGCTACTCGGCCGTCCCTTTACTGTAGCAGCAGCGTGTTTTTTTCCCTGTGTGGTTTTTATCTGTTTTTTTAGTCTTTGCGGCCTTTTTTTCTTCTGTTTTTTCTTTATTACTTTTTCTTTGTCTTTTGTTCTGCTTTTCACAGGTTTTCTTTGGGTTTTTTCTTTTTGTTTATTTCTCTCTTTTCATTTTTTTTCAACACATGACCTTTTTATAGTACATCAGGAATATTTTTCTATGCTTTTTTACCTTTTTTAAAATATATTTTTTGACGTCTATTCTTTTTTCAAACACATTGTGCATGTTCAGTACATATATAAAACATTTTTATACACCATTAATTTTTTCAAATATATGGTTAACCTTTTTTCAAATACATATTTTTGAACAGTTTCTCAATATGTGTTAAACATTTTATGAATACATGTTAAAAAACTAATTTAATGTTAGAAAACATTTTTCTAATCTATGCAAACATTTGTTACATCGTATAAACATTTTCTCACATTACATAAATATATTTTTGAAATGCATGAACTTTTTTTGAATGTGATGTCCGTTTTTCTGAATGGTATGAAACATTTCTTCAAATTAAATAAACATATATTATATTGTAAAACATTTTCTAAAAATTTCACATACATATTATTGAAATGTATTAATATTTTTAATTTTCATGAACATTTTTTGAATTGTATTAACATTTTAAAATTAAATTAACAAAACATCACAATGTGTTAATATTTTCAAATTCACAGTGCGACATTTTTTGTAAACCGATGTACATTAAGTTGTATGAAATAAATAAATATGTATATATATATATATAATATTTTTTGTAAAATATATGCAAAAATAAAATACGAACAAATTGAAATTTTTTAGGGAACGAAAAAATTGAATGAAAAATCTAACATTTTTATTTTAAAGAAATGAAAACAAAAACTAACAAAAACTGCACATGTAACTGCATGCTTATGGGCCGGCAGATTTAGGATGTGTCGCAGCGAGACAGAGCCACGCCCATCTCCCTCTCCTCCCAACTCCGCGACCAGTCCGCGGAAAACTGGACATGTCCTATTTGACGCTTCAGGCGCCCGTTAATATGCTTTTTACAAAAATGAAATACGAACAAATTGATGGTTTTTTAGGAAACGAAAAAATTGAATGAAAAACTTAACATTTTGCTATTGAGGGACATGAATACAAAAACTGTACACGTAAGTGCATGCTTATGTCCCCCCTCTCAGATCTGGACCGGTCCATTCCTCCTTTATTTTTCTGTTGATCTTCAAAAAGAAATAAGTTTTTTAGAACATAAAAAAAAACAAGTGCGGGTGAAAGGGTTCGAACTAGCGACTGCTTCCACTGCGCCGCATAGCCGCTTGTGCTGAGTTAGTTTTATTCCTTTTTTATTTCAAATTCCCAAGCCAGTTTTTACCCATTTCGTGAGTTTTTTGATGGTTTTGCTTAGTTTTTCTTTTCTCTTGTTCTTTCATTTTTTTTCATGTTTTCATAAATGCACAAATTTCTTTCAAATTCCTTAACTTTTTCCAAGTTCCCGAACTTTTTCTTCAAAATCGATGAACTTTTTTCCTAAATACATGAATGTTTTTTTCAAAATCAATGAACTTTTTCTCAAATTTGTGATTTTTTCACAATTGATAGACTTTCATAAATTTGTGAAGTTTTCTAAAATTAATTTATTTTTTGAAATTTGATGAACTTTTTTCAAATTTGTGAACTTTTTCGCAGAATAGACGATTTTTTTTAATATTTGGCAAATTTTTCTCTTAATTGACGAGAAAATTTCAAAATTGATAGACTTTTTAAAATTTGTGAACTACTTCTTGAAATTGATGAACTTTATTAGTTTCCAGGAACTTTTTCCAATTTTTATGAATGTTTGTTCAAATTTCGTGGTTGTTTTCAATATTTTTTAGAATTATTATTCAAATATATACTTTCGTTTTAAAATAATGGTAAGGAACTGGAAACCGGCTAACATTATCTTTATTTTCTGCTTCGAAGTTGCAAACCGGCAGACCTTACTTTTTGAAAAAATCGCCATCGGCGGCAACTCGAAGGTCTTTACCCTTCGTCTTGATCCAGCGTCAGTGGAAAAGCGTAGAATCAAGTAATTCATTTTCTCTGAATGTGGTCTCAAGATCAAATTCCAGTATCTGATATCCGACCCTTGGGTTACAGAATAAGCTGATATGGTTCAATATATGTTTACTGAAGGAAGGGTCAAATGGCACTATTTCCAACTTGCGGTCACTGAAATGAACTTGACCTAGTGGTGATTAGGGACAACTGTCAATGCTCCGTGTGGAATTCGAATCCCTCTGCTCTCAAAATGGCGTCAGGAATAAAATATCATAATAAATTCCCTGTGTTTGAGAGCAGGTTCTAGGGATTATTGGGCTGGCCCAGGGGCACGGCCCGAGAGTGCCAGTTGCAACAACTAGCTTTGAAGGCGCAAATGTGTGTCGAAAGCCCGTGGACCGGCACGTCTAACGTGCATATTTCCTTTTACATTTTGTCTGTTCAAATACTTAAGAGGAAAATACTTTGATAACAGCTGTTTAAAAATACAAAAAATGTGTATTATTAAAATGGATAATATATTTTTATATTTTATAAAAAATAGTTAAGGTGTTTAAATATTAGGAAACGCATGTATTACAAAAAATGAAAAATTATACATATTCGTCCAATGGTCATCACACAATTAGAACAAATCATCATATATTTATAATGAATTCACCGCCTTTTTGAAGAAAATTTTATCATTTATTTAAAAAGATGCTCATCACATATTCAAAAAATATTCATTGCCTTTTTAAGCAAATCATCGAGTATTTTTTTTTTTGCATATTTGAAAACTGTTCGTCGTGTATTTTAAAATATTCTATGTTTTTTATTCCTATTAAAAATGTTCACCAAGCACCTAAAAAAAGATTCAACTTGTATCAGAAAAATACCTTTTCCAAAAATGTTTAGAAATTAATTGAAAAATAAGAATATCATATTAAAAAAATCATATTTAGTACATGTTCACCCAATATTTAAAAATCTTGATCATATATTTGAAACAATATTCATAACAAATTTCAAACAAATCATTGTATTTTTAAAATGTCTACCTCTTTTAAAAGATCATCACGTTTAAAAAAATATTCACCATCTACTAACTATTGAGATCATTGCATATATTAAAACAAGTTAACCGCACATGGAAAAAATGTTCATCTGAGGTTCGAAAACATTTCATGGAGTATGTTTAAAAGATTCATCATAATTTTGAAACGTTCATAGGATATAAAAAATGTTCACAGAATATTTAAAAATAAATTCATTGTGTATTTGAAATAATATTTACCGCTTATTAGAGAAATGTTTGGAGCAAAATATAAGAATGGAAACAAATTAAGAACCTATATCTTGTATTTAAAAGTGGTCATCGTCTATTTTTTAAAATTTCATCGTGTTTTAGAAAATGTTCATAGCGTATTAAGCAAAATCCATATAAAATAAATTCACCAATTAATTAAAATATGTAATCCTGAATATATATTCATATACCATGTCAAAATGTTTAAATAGTTATAGAAAAAACCATAAACATATATCAACAGGAGAAGTGAAAATAATTGAATAAAGTTTCAAAAATGGAAAGGGGAAATTAAAATGGACATGAAGAGTAAGAATAAATAGGGGAACAGAAATGAAAAACATGAAGGCAAAAAACATAACATGGGCTGGGCAGCAAAAACGGAAGTACAAAGAAGACTGCCTAAAAACCGGGCGTGGAATAGTGTTTGGCGCCAAGATGTCCTATTTGTCGCTTATTGCAACATAATAGTGGGTTTGGCACTCGGGAATTGCAGATGACTGTAGTAATAAAAGATCCTCTCTTTTTTCACTTTTATTTTACTTTTTAGTGGTTATTTTTGTTTTCAAAAAGACATGAATATTTACTTATTTATGAATTGATAGTTTTTTTAGAAAATGTGAGCATTTATGAAATAAATTAAAGGAATGCTAAAAATTGTAAACTGTTGTTAAATTATTTTAGCTGCTTTCAATTAAATAAACATATTTTTAAAATTGTGAGAATTTTATGAAAGAAAATAAAAAACGAAATTATTAAAGTATATATAAAAAGGGAAATCAGAAAAATCGATAGAAATAAATGAGACCAGAACCTTCCTAAAACGGGGAAATCCAAATTTTGCAAATTTCTATTAGGAATCTAGCTAATTATGTTGTGACATAATATATCTCCCTACGTGTGCGTTTTCTCAACAATCTGTCACAGAGAGCGACAAATGGGTAGTATATTCGCCCTTTCCACCCTGGGCCACTCCTTATTTGGCGCTTAAGGCACCAAGTACAATAGTATCAGTAGTAGCTCTCGATCGTCCATAGAGGGCCACCCATACACCATTCTTTCTTACCATCAGTTTTCGAAACCTTCCTTCTAATGGTACTCCTAGTTTCTGCAAGGTTTTTTATTGGAGTTTTTTTTTCATGTTTTTACTCCTTTTGTCCTTTTCCTTTTATTTAATTTATTTTTTCTTTCTCTTTTTTTACTTTTGGGGGGGAGGGGGTTCTCCTTTTTCTGTTTTTAATTTTTTGTGAATATTAATTTAGGTCTACAAAGATTTTGAAATTTGAAGGCATTTTTGAAATGTATGAACTTTTTAAAAAATCATGAACCTTCTTCAAACCTACAAACTTTGTTTTCCAAATGCATGCACTTTTTTTAATTCATGAAATCTATGAACTTTTCAAATCCATGAACTTTATTCAGATGTATGGACTTTTTTTAACCGGTGAACTTTTTTCAAATTTCATTGACATTTCTGTAAATTAAAAAAACAAATCCATGAACTTTCTTAAAGCCGGTGAACTTTTTTATGGTGAGTACAATTTTAAAAATTATGAATCTTTTTAAATTTTTGAACATTTTTTAATCTATGAACTTTTAAAAAAAGTCAACGGGTCAAAAGAACGAACAGCCGGCAGGTAAGCCTGTCAGGAAGTCAGTGGTTAGTGGAGAGCTGGTTAGCGGGCGAGGGCATTTGCGAGTGCACCTCCGAAGGGCGAGCGATCCGGGCTGCGGCCCGCTTAAGCGGGTGCGTGAGTGCCAATTAGCTAGTGGGCGCTAAAGGCGCCAATTAGGAGCTCTCCCATTGAGGAGAAAATTTACTTGCAACCCACTCAACCTTTTGGGCAACTTATACATGTCCTAGACACAAAGCTATTTGCCCCATTGATCAAAACCCATGTACAGAAAAAAAAATAAGCAAGCCCGTCGACTTACCTAGGCCTTTTGTGGGACCTCCTAATCTCCGCATGCTCGTTGCACCCTCCCCCTCCCATGCAGCTTTGGCCCGGCCTAGTGCGGGGCATAAGACGCTTTTTCAGTTTCTTTCAATTCTTTCTTTTAATGATTTTAATCAAAAGCAAAACATGTTCTGGAATATGGATTTTTTTGCAAATACAAAAAATATTTGCGAAATCTTATAGAAAAAAATATAGTAACTAGAAATATGTTCGAGAATTCCAAAAATGCTTGCGATTTTCAAAACAAATGTTTTTCAATTAAAAAATGTTCAAAATTTAAAAGGGTTCATGTATTCAAAACAATGTTCATGAATTTTAAAAGTTGTTAGTAAGTTAAAAAAATGTTTGTAAATCTACAAAAGTGTTCATGAATTTTAAAAATGTTTGCGAGCTCAAAAATATTGATGAGTTTAAAAATAATCCAAATTTATAAATTTGTTCATGAATTAAAAAAATGAAGTAAAAATGTTCACAAAATCTTTGTGAATTGGAAAATATTTACGCTTCAAGAATTTATTTATTTTTGAATTTTTATAATTTTTGCTAATTCAAATAAACATTTTAGGTATATCAAAAGGGAAAAATAAAATACCATAGGAAAACCAAAAAATGAAAGAGAATAAAAAAGAATAAGGCAACTGCTAGGGGCCAGTAGCCTAATGTTAGGGAAAGATGAGCCGCGTGGCCAACCGGCTGATTAGTTGTACGGGATTGTTTGATCGCGGGCTTGGAGCTTGTTTTCCTCCTCTCGCATGACATACACGAGAAGGAAGATGATTATTGGTTGCAACATATTTGCAACTTATACTTATTTGTCTAAAAACATATTTGCAGCATATGGAAACAAGAATAACAACAAATAAGAAACACATTGGCAACATGAATTCACCCTCTTCCCAACAAAATTCAAGAAAAATGCAACATATCGCTGATATGTACAATACAGAACCATAATTGCTTGGAGCTTGCTAACGCAGGCTTCTAGACAGAAGCGAGAAACTGGCTTCACTTCAAGTTGGCGGAGTTACACCCTAGTACTGAAGGAAATATGCCCTAGAGGCAATAATAAAGTTTTTATTTTATATTTCGTTATATCATGATAAATGTTTATTATCCATGCTAGAATTGTATTAACCGGAAACTTGATACATGTGTGGATACATAGACAAAACACTGTGTCCCTAGTAAGCCTCTACTAGACTAGCTCGTTAATTAACGATGGTTAAGTTTCCTAACCATAGACATGTGTTGTCATTTGATGAACGGGGTCACATCATTAGGAGAATGATGTGATGGACAAGACCCATATGTTAGCTTAGCATAATGATCATTAAGTTTTATTGCTATTGTATTCTTCATGACTTATACATATTCCTTTGACTATGAGATTATGCAACTCCCGGATATCGGAGGAACACCTTGTGTGCTATCAAACGTCACAACGTAAATGGGTGATTATAAAGATGCTCTACAGGTGTCTCCAAAAATGTTTGTTGGGTTGGCATAGATCGAGACTAGGATTTTTAACTCCGAGTATCGGAGAGGTATCTCTGGGCCCTCTCGGTAATGCACATCACAATAAGCCTTGCAAGCAATGTGACTAATGAGTTAATTGCGGGATGATGCATTACGGAACGAGTAAAGAGACTTGCCGGTAACGAGATTGAACTAGGTATGAATATACCGACGATTGAATCTCGGGCAAGTAACATACCGATGATAAAGGGAATAACGTATGTTGTTATTGCGGTTTGACCGATAAAGATCTTCGTAGAATATGTAGGAACCAATATGAGAATCCAGGTTCCACTGTTGGTTATTGACCGGAGATGTGTCTCGGTCATGTCTACATAGTTCTCGAACCTATAGGGTCCGCACGCTTAATGTTCGATGATGATTTGTATTATGAGTTATGTGTTTTGGTGACCGAAGATTTTTCGGAGTCCCAGATGAGATCACGGACATGATGAGGAGTCTCGAAATGGTCAAGAGGTAAAGATTGATATACTAGACGATAGTATTCGGACACCGGAATGGTTCCGGAATGTCTCGGGTATTTTTTAGAGTACCGAGAGGTTACTGGAACCCCCCGGGGAAGTAATGGGCCTACATGGGCCATAGGGGAGAGAGTGGGAAGCCCGCAAGGGGTGGCGCGCGCCCCCTGTCGGTGTCAAAACCGGCCGATCTCGGGTAGGGGGTCCCGAACTGTGCGTCTGAGGATCGAAGGTAACGGTAGACAAGGGGGACACGGTCTTTACCCAGGTTCGGGCCCTCTTAATGGAGGTAAAATCCTACGTCCCGCTTGATTGTATTTGATGAGTATAGGGGTTACAAGAGTTTATCTACCTCGAGATCATAATGGCTAAACCCTAGATGTCTAGCCTATATGAATTTTGATAGCCTCTACGGACTAAACCCTTCGGTTTATATAGACACCGGAGGGGCCTAGGGTTGTATAGAGTCGGTTTACAGAGAAAGGAAACTACACATCCAGACATTAAGCTTGCCATCCACGCAAAGGAGAATCCCACCCAGACATGGGGGAAGGCCTTCTATCTTGTATCTTCATGGCCCATCAGTCCGGCCCATGCTACACAGCTGGGACACCTAAGGACCCCATAATCCAGGACTCCCTCAGTAGCCCCCGAACTTGCCTTCAATGACGATGTAATATTAGGCTCATGTCTTCGTCTTTGCAAGGCGGGTTCTTCATTATAATCCGGACTAATGACAGTCCGGCGATAACCTCAATGTCTTTTACGATCCCCCTTGCCAACGCTTCAATTTTCGCGCGTTGGGCGATATATGAACGGTCCATGCTTTTTCGCAAATAAGCCCTTCACCACGCTCGGATGGCATCTATATAAGGAGATATAGATCTCCAAATGCCATCTCACATCGCACGGAAGGAAAACGGCCAAGTCTAGCCACAAACAAAGCCTTCCATCATGGTCGGCACCCCAGGCTCCTCTTCGCGCCCCCATGGCCTACAAGAGGGTGATTGGCAGAGTTGCTCCGTGACTCATCTTCAACTAAGCCGGCTCCAGATGCAGGGCTACCTCCCACTCGCATATCTAGTCCCCATTCGAGCGGGATTATATTCAATAGGCAACGACACGATGGCTGAGAACTTCCCCAACCCAAATAAGGAGGAGAGGGTGTTCTTCGTCCCATTTATGTTGCGAGGCCTGGGATTTCCAATCCATCCCTTCCTCCGGGGGTTATTGGAATTTTACGGCATCCAACTGCACAACCTCACCCCAGGTCCGATTCTGCACATCTCAGGTTTTGTTGCCCTCTGCGAATCCAGTTAGGCGCGGCCTCCCTAAATTTTCCGGCGCTCCTCTAAAGAAGCGCCTCAAATGGCGTCCCTGAAGTCCCAAGGAAGAGGATGGTGCGGAGATAAAGAGGTTGGTCAGCAAGGTCAGGCTCCTCGCCCACTCCAAACTCTCGATAGTTGAGGTCATGGCGATTGCAATAAAGAGGTGCGTGTAGCCTCTCCAATCCAGAGTAACTCCCTTATGGTGTTACAACAGAGAAGACGACGCGTCCCGTTACAGATGGCAGGGTCCGGATACCCCGGCCGAACTGGCTTCAACTGATCTGTACAAGGGCGAAAAGAAGATTTTCTCCGGTTAAACTGCCGGGAGGCTTATTCCATGTACACCCCTATTGAATGGGTAAGATCTCGATCATATGTGCTTATTTTATTGCATTACAGACACTAACCGAATTCGCTTGTTATTGCCGTCAACAGTCATGGAGGAGGATGACTGAGAACATCCACTGTCCCGCTCCCCAGCCAAAGGATCATAATCGTGATGAAGATCCTTGCTTTTGCGAGGATCCGGACATATATATATAGAATTCGATGATGGGATATTCTATCAAGCGAGCCCTGACGGTTCGGAAGTGGCTATCACCGCCGACTACCCTTGCCTTTACCCATTCTGCATCATGAGTATGCAGAGGCTTCCTAAGAGGAGATCCTCATCTGCATCCTTACCCGTTGTACTGATGTGGATTTTAACATGATCGGCGCTCTAGGGACCATATCTCCTCGAGGGCGGCCCCTACACAAGGTCGTCGTTCAAAACAAAAAGGGACCGGGAGTACAGCGGGGACCTCTCAGTCCTCCAACAGGTATGTGTGCTTTAATGCATGCCTAGGCACAAGTCTGGGTTGTTAAGAGTCTCCCTTTTTATCCTTGACTTCAGAAGGAGTACGTGGCAGACGGTGGGAAAATGCCCGATTAGCCAGATGTCCACTAATCCGGTGCCGGACTCGTCAACTAGGACGCGAGCCGATGCCATGCCCGTTCCGCCTCCTCAAGAGGATTTGCATGACGTGTCGGTCACGAATTCCGAAGTGGAGAGCGTGATGAATCATTGTTAACTAAAGGAGGCTATGTGTGCTTCGGCCTTGTCCGAACAAGAATTCGCTGCACTGAGTTCGACAGATGCATATATCCAAGCCACTCGAGACGGCCTTACTGGATTCATTCAGTTATTCTCGAAGAATATACAAGTAAAATTTTATGCAATTTGCATGGCCATATGCCAATAACACGTGAGACTTGAAATGGTGAAGCAAACCGATTGAACGATCGATAATTTTTGCAGGTTCTGCAAGAAAAGAACACTATGCTAGCCCAAGAGCTGAACACAAACCAGACGCAACTGAGTGCAGTCACCGCCGAACTAGCGGAATTGAAAGAGACCACAATGGGCATGTTTAGGGAGAAAAAACTTGAGGAGGAAAAGGACAAATAGTCCGAAGAGATAGAGAGCTTGAAGGCTCAGCTATCAGCCGCTCAGAAGGAAAATGAAAAGCTAAAGGGCGGCATGTTCGGTATGTCTTCCCCTCTTATTCAGGACCACCATAGGTACTCATGTTTAGTCCATAATGTGGAATATCATGAATTTGTTGCGGCAGTTCTGTTAACTGGTAGGCCAGAGGAGGAAGTGCTCGGGTTTCAAGGCGACGTGCTAAAGGAGTTGTCCGTCGTGCATGCTCCGGCTCGGAAAGCCTTGAGGAAGATGGTGAAGGCATTGTGGCTATCTGATACCCCTTCAGAAAGTATGGAGGGCCTGGCAAACCTGTTCAAAGGTGCCCGGAGCCGGTTCGAGCTATGGAAGACGTCTGCCTGCCGTGAAGGCGCACGAGAAGCCTGGGCCATGGTGAAGACACGCTTCACGAAACTGGACCCGAATCATATGGCCCGAGTAGGACTGCAGGGACCAGATGGGAAAGAAATCCATTTAAATTTGTTTTATGATCACTGCAAAATATTCACAGGAAGACTGTAGATTAGACAGCCTTATAGATGGAATAGAGAAGGAATAGGTTTTTGACTTAGCGTATCAATGTACATGTATGATTGACCTTTGGTTTGATACGAACATGTGAAATGATTTTTTCATCGCAGGCTTTCGGCTTTAACCTCCAGACCAAAATGGTGGAGTGTTTCCGGATACTTAGGAAAAAAGGAAGTATCTTTCCGGAAACCAGGCAACCCAGTCATTGTGCTCAAACAGACAAAAAAATCGAGTTTGGGATGTATGTTATATTACGTATGTAAGAAACATCTTCCAAGGAAAATAGTTCCGTTAAAGGTTCCTTTCCTTGGGTCGGCATATTATGATTACACGTGCCAGGGCGTGTGGTCCGTAATACGGGAAAACCGTCTCGAAGTGCTTTAAAGATGGTTGCAATACGACAACAATCTGTCATTTTAGTGCCGACCAATTATTCCCTTAAGAATGCTAGCTTTTGGCTTCACCCGTCTGAGGTACATGTCCAGATGACCCAGTTGTAACAATCGGAGAGGTGCTCCCTTTATGCCCTAGCCGAACAATCGGGAACATAGGGCATAAGCACAGGAGCGAGGCAACCTAGCTTGGCAAAAACTTAAGTCATAGAGGTGCATATAATGGCAAAAAGGATGTATATCCGCAAACGACACATATATTGTGAGCTCTAGGCTTGGTATAATAATAAGCTTCTACTTACAGAAGCCCTCAGTCGTGGCGGGGTGTGTACATTTAAGAATGTGTACCCCTCAAGTGTTCGGTTTATCCGAACACACCATGGGAAACGTATAAAAATGAAAAAAGGAAAAAATGAAAAGGAGAGAAAAGAACGAATAAGAAGCATGGCCGTACTTATGCGTAGAATCTTCGGAGCCGGGCAGCGTTCCAAGGGTTCGGCTCTAAGCGATTATCTGATGCATTGCGAAGGCGGTAGGCTCCTCTAGTGAGAACTTCATCTATAATGAAGGGACCTTCCCATTTTGGTTTGAGTTTGTCCTTTTTCTTCTCTAGGAGGCGTAAAACAAGCTCACCGACGTAATAAGTCTTTGCCCGCACTTCTCTGCTTTGGTATCTTCTAGCTTGTTGTTGATAGAATGCGGAACGGGATTTTGCGACATCGCGCTCCTCCTCCAGGCCATCTAAGTCGTCCTGCCGATCGAGCTCAGCCTCTCTCTCTTCGTACATGCGCACTCAAGGTGAATCATGAATAATGTTGCAGGGCAAGACAGCCTCTACGCCGTACACCATGAAGAATGGTGTGTATCCGGTCGTGCAGTTGGGTGTGGTCCGCAGCCCCCAGAGTACGGAATCGAGTTCCTCGACCCAGTGTTTATCCGACTCCTTTAGGGATCACACTAGTCTGGGTTTGATGCCGGTCATTATCAGGCCATTAGCCCGCTCGACTTGACCGTTTGTTTGAGGGTGATATACGGAGGCTAATCGAGCTTGATGCCCTGGTTAGCACACCAATTTTTTACCTCATCGACTATGAAGTTAGAGCTGTTGTCAGTAATAATGCTATGCGGGACACCATAACGGTGTACGACACCGGATATAAAATCTATCACCGGTCCGGCTTCAGCTGTTTTTACTGGTTTGGCCTCTATCCACTTAGTGAATTTATCCACCATGACTAGTAAATAATTCTTCTTATGGCTTCCCCCTTTAAGGGGTCCGACCATGTCTAGCCCCCAGACCGCGAAAGGCCAGGTAATGGGGATAGTTCTTTGGGAAGTAGGTGGCATATGGCTTTGATTGGCAAAGAGCTGGCATCCGACACAGCGTTGTACGAGGGCATGTGCATCTACTCGGGCCGTGGGCCAGAAGAATCCTGTATGAAAGGCCTTGCTTACGAGGGCCCGAGCTGTGGCGTGATGGCCGCTGAGGCCAGCATGTATTTCGGCCAAGAGCTGTCGCCCCACCTCTTTGGAGATACATCTTTGAAGAACTCCAGTAGTGCTTTTCTTGTAGAGTTCTCCTTCGTGAACTTTGTAGGCTTTAGAGCGTCGGACTATGCGACAGGCCTCGTTCTGACCATCAGGGAGCTCCTGCCTATTAAGGTAGGCTAAGAAGGGTTCGGTCCATGGAGCAATAACCGCCATGATTACATGGGCGGAAGGCGTTGGATCAGTGCCCGAGCCCCCGATGATACCCGAATCGTGTTCGGCGTCCGGGGACATGATCGGCGCCGGGCAGGTATTTCCGCTGTCGTCCTGCCATACCACAGATGGCTTAAAAAGCCTTTCCAAAAAGGTGTTAGGCGGGACGGGGTCGCATTTAGCGCCCATTCGAGCAAGGATGTCCGCTGCTTGATTGTTGTCTCGAGCCACATGATGAAACTCGAGCCCCTCAAACCGAGCTGATATTTTGAGTACGGTGTTGCGGTAGGCCGCCATCTTTGGATCTTTTGCATCAAATTCTCCATTTATTTGAGATATCACGAGGTTCGAATCCCCACGCACCTCCAGGCATTGTATGCCCATAGAAACGGCCATCCAGAGTCCATGCAATAGCGCTTCATATTCGGCCATGTTATTGGAGTCCGTATACATGATTTGTAATACATAATGGACTGTGTCCCTTGTAGGGGATGTTAGGATGACACCAACCCCCAATCCGGCTAACATTTTGGAGCCGTCGAAGTACATCACCCTGTTGGAGTATGTGCCGTACTCTTTAGGGAGTTTGGCTTCTGTCCATTCGGCGACAAAGTCGGCCAACACCTGAGATTTAATAGCTCAGCGTGGCTTGCATGTTATTTCAAATGGTAAGAGCTCAATAGCCCACTTGGCAATGCGGCCGGTGGCGTCTCGATTCTTTATGATGTCATTGAGTGGCACTTCGGAAGCCACCGTGATCGAGCGTTCTTGAAAGTAGTGCCGCAGCTTTCGGGATGCCATGAATACCGCATACGCTATCTTTTGATAGTGCGGGTATCGGGATTTACATGGTGTAAGGACCGCCGATACATAGTACACTGGTTTTTGGAGTGGGAATTTGTGTCCCTCCTCCTCTCGTTCGACAACGAGCACAACGCTCACTACCTAGTGAGTTGCTGATATGTATAGTAGCATAGGTTCACTGACGTTTGGTGCGGCAAGGATTGGGTTGTTTGCTAACAGAGTTTTTATTTCTTCCAATCCAGTTGTTGCCGCATCCATCCACTCAAAGTGGTCGGTACGTCGGAGCAGGCGATAAAGCGGCAGTGCCTTTTCTCCCATCTGGAGATAAAGCGGCTCAAGGCTGCCATGCACCCAGCTAGTTTTTGGACCTGCTTTAGGTTTGTTGGAGTTGCCAATTGTGAAAAGGCTCGGATTTTGGCTTTATTTGCTTCGATTCCTCTATTGGAAACAATGAACCCGAGCAGCTTTCCGGCCGGGACGCCGAAAACGCATTTTTACGGATTGAGTCGTATGTCATATGTTCGGAGGTTGTCGAATGAAAGGCGCAAGTCGTCCACCAATGATTCGACATGTTTAGTTTTGATGGCTACATCATCTACATATGCCTCCACCATCTTGCCAATTTGTTTTTCCAGGCATGTTTGAATCATGCATTGGTAGGTGGTGCCGGTGTTTTTGAGTCCGAAAGGCATAGTGTTGAAGCAGAAAGGCCCATACGGAGTAATGAATGCTCTTGCGGCCTAATCAAATTCCTTCATCTTAATTTGATGGTATCCGGAGTATGCATCGAGGAAGCACAGTGAATCGTGTCCTGCAGTTGCATCAATGATTTGGTCAATGCGGGGCAGTGGGAAGGGGTCCTTAGGGCAGGCCTTGGTGAGGTCTTTGAAATCGACACAAAGGCACTAGGATTTGTCCTTCTTTGGCACCATGACCAGGTTTGCTAGCCAGTCCGGGTGTTTGATCTCTCTGATGAACCCGGCTTCAAGTAGTTTGGCTAGCTCCTCCCCTATAGCTTGTCGCTTGGGTTCGGAAAATCGCCGCAGCGTTTGCTTGACTGGTTTAAACCCTTTTATTATATTGAGGCTGTGTTCAGCCAGTCTGCGTGGGATTCCTGGCATATTCGAAGGATGCCAGGCAAAGATGTCCCAATTTTCTCGCAGAAACGCTCTTAAAGCGGCATCGATCGTTGGATCCAGCTGTGCTCCAATGGCTGATGTTTTATTAGGATCCGTTGGGTGTACGTCTACTGGCTTAAAGGAAGTGGATTTGGGCCTCTTGTCGAGGATTACATCGTCCTTGTCCATTGTAGAGCGCAGAGTGGTTAATTCCTCAGCCACAAGGGCCTCGGATAGCGCCTCGAGGGCTGATGGTAGCTGGAACTACATCGGTATTTCCCTGGAGAGGGAGGGATGATGTAGCACAGCGGCGGTAGGTATTTCCCTCAGTTATGAGACCAAGGTATCGAACCAGTAGGAGAACTAAGAAACACAACGTAAGCAGCATCTGCACACAAATAACAACACCTCATAACCCGACGTGTTAAAGGGGTTGTCAATCCCTTCTGAGGTACGACGCCTCAAGATAGGCAAACAGACGTGAGGTAAATTGTAGTAGATTGATAGATCAAATGCCAAATAAAATAAATAAAGATAAAACACAACAAGGTATTTTTGTATTTTTTTGGTTTAATAGATCTGAATAAAAATGCAAAGGAAAAGTAGATCACAAGGCAAATATATGAGAAAGAAGACCAGGGGGCCGTGGGTTTCACTAGTGGCTTCTCTCGAGAAAAATAGCAAACGGTGGGTAAACAAATTACTATTGGGCAATTGATAGAACTTCAAATAATTATGACGGTATCCAGGCAATAATCATTACATAGGCATCACGTCCAAGATTAGTAGACCGACTCCTGCCTACATCTACTACTATTACTCCACACATCGACTGCTATCCAGCATGCATCTAGTGTATTAAGTTCATGAAAAACGGAGTAATGCAATAAGAATGACGACATGATGTAGACAAGATCTGTTTATCTATATGGCGGTAGATATAGATCTCAGCTTTTTATCCTTAGTAGCAACGATACATACGTGTCGGTTCCCTTTCTGTCACTGGGATCAAGCATCGTAAGATCGAACCCACTACCGAGCACCTCTTCCCATTGCAAGATATATAGATCAAGTTCGCCAAACAAAACCCAAATATCGGAGAAGAAATACGAGGCTATAAGAGATCAAAGAAATTCAAATAACTTTCATGGACATAAAAAGATATGACTGATCATAAACTCGAAGTTCATCAGATCCCAACAAACACACCGCAAAAGAGTTACATCATATGGATCTCCAAGAGACCATTGTATTGAGAATTCAGTGAGAGAGAGAAAGACATCTAGCTACTAACTACGGACCCGAAGGTCTACAAAGAACTACTCACGCATCATCGGAGAGGCACCAATGGAGGTGGTGAACCCCATCCGAGATGGTGTCTAGATTGGATCTAGTGGTTCTGGACTCTGTGGCAGCTGGATGAATATTTCGTCGATGCCCTTAGGGTTTCTGGAATATTTCGGTATTTATAGAGCAAAGAGGCGGTCCGGGGGGCACCCGAGGTGGGCACAACCCACCAGTGCGCACCTGGGCCTCCTGGCACGCCCTGGTGGGTTGTGCCCCCTTCGGGGCACCCCCAGGTGCAACCAGGGCCCATTGCCTTCCTTCTATCCCATAAAGAATCATCGTGGAGTTTCGTGGCATTTGGACTCCGTTTGATATTGATATTCTGCGATGTAAAAAACATGGAAAAAACAACAACTGACACTTGGCACTATGTCAATAGGTTAGTACCAAAAATGATATAAAATGACTATAAAATGATTATCAAACATCCAAGATTGGTAATAAAACAACATGGAACAATCAAAAATTATAGATACGTTGGAGACATATCAGCATCCCCAAGCTTAACTCCTACTCATCCTCGAGTAGGTAAGTGATAGAAACAGAATTTTTGATGTGGAGTGTTGTTCATCAAGTCATATCATATTCTTTTCTTTATAGCATGGACATTTGTACTTTTATGTGATTCAAAGCAATAGTCTAGTTTTGACATAATAATTTAGATACTCAAGCATATCAACAAGCAACCATGTCTTTCAAAATATCAATGCTAAAATAAGTTATCCCTAGCACATCATGCTCAAACATTGATCCATTCATGAAACACACTTGAATATTAACTACACTCAATACTTGAGAACGATCATATTGCCTCCTAGTTGGTGCTTTTATGAGAGAAGATGGAGACTCAAATTTCACAAAAATAAAAATTGCATAAAGTAAAATAAAAGGCCCTTCACTGAGGGAAGTAGGGATTTGTAGAGGTGCCAGAGCTCAAAACGAAAAATTAGAGATAAAAAAATTTTGGGAGGTGTATCCATCCCACCAATAAAAACGACTTAGAGTTACCAACACTTTCCATGCTAGATATGCTATAGGCGGTTCCCAAACAGAAAATAAAGTTTATTCCTTTTCCACCATAATTTTCACTTTCCATGGCTAACCGTATCCACGGGTGCCCTCCATACCAACACTTTCCAAGGAATTTATTATTTGACAACATAAAGTAAATTCATTTTTTTTCATTTCGGGACTGGGCATCCCTAATATCTTTCCCTTACTCTCGTGTAATGACAAGTGAATAAACACTCATCTTGAGAATAACACATCTAGCATGGAAAATATTAGCCACCCGTTACCGTTCCGTGAGCGAAACAAACACACAAAAGAGAAGTTTGTTTTGAAAATTAGAGATGGCACATGCAAATTTGCTTAGAACGGCAAAAGAATGCCGCATATAAGTTGATATAGTGGACTCATGTGGCAAAACTGGTTTAAAGGATTTTGGATGCACAAGTAGAGGTCATACTTAGTGCAAAATGAAGGCTAGCAAAAAGATTGAGAAGCGATCAACCAAGAAACGAATAATCTCATAAGAAAGCATTAAGCATAATTAACACTGAATAATACACCACAAGTAGGATGTAATTTTCATTGCATGATTATTGACTTTCGTGCATGCATAGGGAATCACAAACCTTAACACCAATATTCTTACTAGAGCACAATTACTCATCAACATAACTCACATATCACATCATCATATCTCAAAACTATTACTAAGAATCAAGTTTATTTTTTCCAATGATCTTCATGACATTTTCTTTTTTCTTTATCCTTCTTGGATATCTATCAGTTTGGCACTAATTTTCATGTGTTGCTTTTCATAAGCTCGAACCAATATAAGTGAAGATCATGAGCATAACAAATTTTCTTTCTCTCAAAATAATTTAAGTGAAGTAAGAGAGAATTTCTTCAAAAAATTACTAACTCTCAAACAAATCTAAGTGAAGCAAGAGACAATTTATTCAAAATACTAAGCACACCTTGCTCAAAAAGATATAAGTGAAGCACTAGAGCAAGTCCTAGCTCATAAAAGATTTAAGTGAAGCATGGAGAGCAATTCTAACAAGTCGTGATATAATTTTGGCTCTCTCAAATAGGTTTGTCCAGCAAGGATTGATGACTTAAAACAAAAAATAAAACAAGCAAAGACACATATCATACAAGACGCTCCAAGCAAAACACATATCATGTGACGAATAAAAGTATAGTCTCGAGTAAAATACCGATAGTTGTTGGAAGAAAGCGGGGATGCCACTCGGGGGCATCCCCAAGCTTAGTTGGTTGCTCATCATTGGATAATAGCTTGGGATGTCGGGGCATCCCCAATCTTAGGCTCTTACATCATTCCTTCATCCATCGTATGATAACCCAAAACTTGAAAACTTCAATCACACAAAACTCAACAAAAACCTTCGCGAGATCCGTTAGTATAAGAATAATAAACCACTACTATAAGTGTTGTATCAAACCAATTCATATTTTTTTGTATTATATCTACTCTATTCCAACTTTTCTATGGCAAAAAATCATCAAAGAAAACCATAGAGGCATCAAAATAAGCACACAACACAAAGAAAATATAATATGTCAAAATAGAACAGTCTGTAGCAATCTGACTATTTCGAATACTTCTGTAACTCCAAAAATTATGCCAAATTAGGACGACCTGAGAAATTTGTATATTGATCTACTTCAATTGGAATGGGTATTTTATCGCTCTCTAGTAAATAATAATAATTGTTTTCGTGAGCGCAAAACTTTCTGTTTTTTCAGCAAGGTCAAATAACCATCGCCCAAGAAGATCCTAAAGGCTTTACTTGGCACAAACACTAATCAAAACATAAAAACATAATAATAACAGTAGAATAATTGTGCTAACACTCAAGAACAGAAAGAAAAAAAGCAAAAAATAAATTTTATTCATTGGGTTGCCTCCCAACAAGCGCTATAGTTTTATGCCCTTAGCTAGGCATAAAGCAAGGATCTAAGTTTTGTCATATTTGGTTCGAGATCCATAAGATGCCCTCATGATTCATTCATATGGTGGCCTAATTCTTATTCTAGGAAAGTGTTACATACCCTTTCTCAAAGGAAATTGGAACTTAATGTTGCCTTCTTTCATATCAATCACGGCACTGGTAGTGCGTAAAAACGGTCTACCAAGAATAATTGGACAAGACGGATTGCAATCAATATCATGAACAATAAAATATATGGGCACATAATTCCTATTTGCAAGAATAAGAACATCATTAATTCTTCCCATAGGTTTTTTAATAGTAGAATCCGCCAAGTGTAAATTCAAAGAACAATCTTCAAGATTGGTAAGACCAAGCACATCACATAAAGATTTCGGAATTGTGGAAACACTAGCACCCAAGTCACACAAAGCAAAACACTCATAATTTTTAATATTGACTTTGATAGTAGGTTCCCATTCATCATGCAATTTTCTAGGGATTGAAACTTCTAATTCCAATTTTCCTTCCAAAGCTTTCGTCATAGCATCAACAATATGTTTAGTAAAAGCTTTGTTTTGTTCATAAGCATGGGATGAATTTATCATGGATTGCAACAAAGAAATACAATCAATCAAAGAGCAACTATTATAATTAAATTATTTGTAATCCAAAAGAGTGGGTGCATCACTAGATAAAGTTTTGACCTCTCCAAACCCACTTTCGTCAATTTTCCCAACAAGATTTTCACCCTCCGAAATATTGGGACGCCTTCTACCTAAAGTTCACTCTTTTCCAGTCCCTTTTTCATCATTCTTAACTTTACTAAACACGGAATCAATAGAAGAAACACCAATCATTTTAAGATCTGCATCACTTTTATCTTCTAACGAGATTGGTTTGGCAGCCATTTGATTTACTAAGATAGCTTGTGCATCGGATATTTTTTCCAACAAAAGCATACTTAGATTGGAGGTTACAAACTTCTCTACTAATATCATCAAGTTGTTTTGTGATAGCATCTAGAACAACGGAGTGCTCCTTGAGTTCTTCAGTGAAATACTTATTATGCTCAAATTGTGTAGTCATATATTCCTTAGTACTTTTCTCAATTTCAAGAAAAAATTTGGGTAAGGAACATCATAATATTTTCTTTGAGGCATCATGACTACGCAAACAAGAAAGCACACAAAACAGATCCGGCAAGAAAACGGCGAACGGAAAAAGAGAGGCGAATAAAACGGCAAATTTTTGTGAAGTGGGGGAGAGGAAAACGAGAGGCAAATGGGAAATAATGTAAATTTCAAGGAAATGAGATTTGTGATTACGAACCTGGTTATGTTGAAGATCCTCCCCGGCAACGGCGCCAGAAATGGCATGTTGACGGGAGGCTATCTTGACTTGATTCTCCCCGGCAACGGCGCCAGAAATTCTCCTTGATGGTAGCTGGAACTATGTCGGTATTTCCCTGGAGAGGGAGGGATGATGTAGCACAGCGACAGTAGGTATTTCCCTCAGTTATGAACCAAGGTATCGAACCAGTAGGAGAACCAAGCAACACAATGTAAGCCGCACCTGCACACAAATAACAACACCTCACAATCTGACGTGTTAAAAGGGTTGTCAATCCCTTCCGGGGTACGGCGCCTCAAGATATGCAAACGGACGTGAGGTAAATTGTAGTAGATTGATAGATCGAATGCCAAATAAAATAAATAAATATAAAACACAACAAGGTATTTTTGTATTTTTTTGGTTTAATAGATCGGAATAAAAATGCAAAGGAAAAGTAGATCGCAAGGTGAATATATGAGAAAAAAGACCCGGGGGCCGTAGGTTTCACTAGTGGCTTCTCTCGAGAAAAATAGCAAACGGTGGGTAAACACATTACTGTTGGGAAATTGATAGAACTTCAAATAATTATGACGATATCCAGGCAATGATCATTACATAGGCATCACGTCCAAGATTAGTAGACCGACTCCTGCCTGCATCTACTACTATTACTCCGCACATCGACCACTATTCGGCAAGCATCTAGTGTATTAAGTTCATGGAAAAATGGAGTAATGCAATAAGAATGATGACATGATGTAGACAAGATCCGTTTATCTATATGGCGGTAGATATAGATCTCGTCTTTTTATCCTTAGTAGCAACGATACATATGTGTCGGTTCCCTTTCTGTCACTGGGATCAAGCACCATAAGATCGAACGCACTACCAGGCACCTCTTCCCATTGCAAGATACATAGATCAAGTTGGCCAAACAAAACCTAAATATTGGAGAACAAATACGAGGCTATAAGAGATCAAAGAAACTCAAATAAATTTCATGGATATAAAAAGATATGACTGATCATAAATTCGAAGTTCATCAGATCCCAACAAACACACCGCAAAAGAGTTACATCATATGGATCTCCAAGAGACCATTGTATTGAGAATTCAGCGAGAGAGAGAGAGAGAGAGAGAGAGAGAGAGAGAGAGAGAGAGAGAAAGAGAGAAAGCCATCTAGCTACTAACCACGGACCCGAAGGTCTACAAAGAACTACTCACGCATCATCGGAGAGGCACCAATGGAGGTGGTGAACCCCATCCGAGATGGTGTCTTGATTGGATCTGGTGGTTTTGGACTCTGCGGCGGCTGGATGAATATTTCTTCGATGCCCTTAGGGTTTCTGGAATATTGTGGTATTTATAGAGCAAAGAGGCGGTCCGGGGGCACCCGAGGTGGGCACAACCCACCAGGGCGCCCTGGGCCTCCTGGCGCGCCCTGGTGGGTTGTGCCCCCCTCAGGGCACCCCCCCAGGTGCAACCAGAGCCCATTGCCTTCCTTTTGTCCCATAGAAAATTATCATGGAGTTTCGTGGCATTTGGACTCCGTTTGATATTGATTTTCTGTGATGTAAAAAACATGGAAAAAACAGCAACTGGCACTTGGCACTATGTCAATAGGTTAGTACCAAAAATGATATAAAATGACTATAAAATGATTATAAAACATCCAAGATTGATAGTAAAATAGCATGGAACAATAAAAAATTATAGATACGTTGGAGACGTATCAAGGGCCAGGGATGCGGTTTTGTTTTCGGCGCGGAGTGCTATATCCGGATCACTAGTGATAGTGATTACTTCGTTGGCCCCTGGCACTTTGAGCTTCATGTACCCGTAATGGGGTATGGCTTGAAAGCGTATGATTGCTTCTCGCCCTAACAGGGCGTGATATCCGCTGTGGAAAGGTGCGACGTGGAAGAGCAACTCTTCGGACCTATAGTTCTCCGGCGTGCCGAATATGACGTCGAGTTTGATCTTCCTCGAGCTTCGTGCTTCTCGACTGGGGATGATGCCTCAGAAAGTGGTGCCACTTTGCTCAATGCGACTTTTGTCCATCTGCATTTTCGGTAGTGTATCTTCGTAGATGAGGTTCAATCCGCTGCCGCCGTCCATGAGCACTTTGGTGAGCCGAAAGCCCTCTACTATTTGGTTTAATACCAAAGCGGTTGATGCTTAGACTGATCAGGTCCTTGGCTCATCATCGACGGTGAAGGTTATCACCATGTCGTTCCAAGGATTTATTGCGGCTACCTGGTTGACTTCGGCAAGGTTGCATAATGCCCTTTTTCGTCGGTTGTTGGAAGAAAAAGTCCCGAAGATCGTAAAAACATTGAGATTGGCATCCTTCGAAGAGTGCCTCTCTGGAGTAATGCTGGTGAGGATGGCCTCACCGCTCTTAGCCACCTGTCGGAGTACCCAACATTCCCGAAGGCTATGTGTTGGTTCGGTATTCGGCGTCGTATGTATCTGATAGGGTTTATCGAGCAGGTCATCAAGGACAGTTCTGTGTCCCGTAAAGGGCTTGACTTTTTTGTCCATGTGATGATGATCAGGTGCCCCGTAAGGGTGCATCCTTTTTGTCTGTCTAGTGGGCTGCTTGAAGGCAGGAGATTCCCACTAAGCTGTTTGGGCCCTCTAGGTGCTTTCCATTGCGCTGTATGATGTGTGCCAAATCTGGAAAGTGCAGTATGCAGCGGCGGTTGAGGGTGTTAAGGATTCCCTCGTCCGTACAGTTGTAGCAAAATATTGAAATCGCGTCGTTGTCGCAGCAATCCTTGATCTTATTTTTGAGAAGGAGGAATCTGGCCCAAAAGTGGTGTACCGTTTCCTCAGGTTGTTGCCGTACATACATTAGGTCACATACGTTTGGAGGACCTGAATTTCTTGGGGAATATTGTTGGTGGTGGGTGGGCGGGCTAAAATCTGAACCCTGACCCATTATTGCATCCGGAGTTTGAAGAATTTGCGAGGTCACCGGCCCAGGGTCCGGAGTGTCCTGGCGGTCTTCGGGATCAACGCCCGGTTCTATGTTCGGAGGACATGAAGTCTCTTCCCGAAGATGGGTATCCGGCTCGCAGGACTCGGAAATCTGAGCATAGCTTGTTCTTAACTTAGGGGGAAAAGTATTATCGGCTTGTTCCTCTTCGACCACTACCAGATGAGTGACCGACGGGGACTTGATTTCCCTCTGATCGGGTTTAAGCCCAATCCGATTGTAGTCTGTTGTAACTCCAAGAGCGGTGATGCGATTAAGTAGCTCGTTTAAGGACGAGACATCTGCTGGATCCATCTTTTCGGGGTGTTCAAGGCCGACGCGAAGATGATGTTTAGCGATCTCGAGGGCTGCCTTTGGCTTAAAGGCCGCACAGGCGCCCATGGTGAAACCGCCAAGCCGGTGGAGTTGTCCTGGAGCTAGGGCCTCTCCAGAGGTAATGTTGTCGTTAATGACAAGGAAATCCATCAATCCCACCGTCGATGACACAGTGGAACTCTCAATGAAAGCACCAATGTCGGTGTCAAAACCGGCTGATCTCGGGTAGGGGGTCCCGAACTGTGCGTCTGAGGATCGAAGGTAATAGTAGACAAGGGGGACACGATGTTTACCCAGGTTCGGGCCCTCTTGATGGAGGTAAAACCCTACGTCATGCTTGATTGTATTTGATGAGTATAGGGATTACAAGAGTTTATCTACCTCGAGATCATAATGGCTAAACCCTAGATGTCTAGCCTATATGAATTCTCATAGCCTCTATGGACTAAACCCTCCGGTTTATATAGACACCGGAGGGGCCTAGGGTTGTACAGAGTCGGTTTACAGAGAAAGGAAACAAACACATCCAGACGTTAAGCTTGCCATCCACGCAAAGGAGTGTCCCACTCGGACACGGGGGAAGGCCTTCTATGTTGTATCTTCATGGCCCATTAGTCCGGCCCATGCTACACAACTTGCACACCCGAGGACCCCATAATCCAGGACTCCCTCACCCCCCATGGGAGTCCTAATTGGACAATGGGAGGGGGCGCGGCCCCGTTTATTTCTCCCTCTCCCTCTCCCTCTCCTTCCCTTTCCCCTCTCCGAAAGAAAGGAAAGGGGGCGACTAGGATTGGGAGTCCTAGTCGGTTCCCCCCCCCCATGGCGCACCCCCTATGGCCGGCCTCCTCCCTCTCCTCCTTTATATACGGGGCCAGGGGGGCACCCCAAAGCACAACAGTTGTTTCTTAGCCATGTGCGGTTCCCCCTCCACAGTTTACTCCTTCGGTCATATTGACGTAGTGCTTAGGGGAAGCCTGGCGCAGATCACATCACCATCACCGTCACCACGCCGTCGTGCTGACGAAACTCTCCCTCGACACTTTGTTGGATCAAGAGTTCGAGGGACGTCATCGAGCTGAACGTGTGTGAACTCGGAGGTGTCGTACGTTCAGTACTTGATCGGTTGGATCGTGAAGACGTTCGACTACATTAACTGCGTTAACCTAACGCTTCCGCTTTCGGTCTACGAGGGTACGTGGACACACTCTCCCCCTCTCGTCGCTATGCATCTCCTAGATAGATCTTGCGTGTTCGTAGGAATTTTTTTTGAAATTGCATGCTACGTTCCCCAACAGTGGCATCCGAGCCAGGTCTATGCGTAGATGATATGCACGAGTAGAACACAAAGAGTTGTGGGCGATCATAGTCATACTGCTTACCACCATCGTCTTATTTTGATTCGGCGGTATTGTTGGATGAAGCAGCCCGGACCAACCTTACATGACCACGTTCATGAGACCGGTTCCATCGACAAACATGCAACTTGTTTTGCATAAAGGTGGTTGGCGGGTGTCTGTTTCTCCAACTTTAGTTGAATCGAATTTGACTATGGTCGATCCTTGTTGAAGGTTAAAACAGCACACTTGACGAAAAATCATTGTGGTTTTGATGCGTAGGTAAGAACGGTTCTTACTAGAAGCCCGTAGCAGCCACATAAAACTTGCAACAACAAAGTAGAGGATGTCTAACTTGTTTTTGCAGGGCATGTTATGATGTGATATGTGATAACCCACAAGTATAGGGGATCACAACAGTTTTCGAGGGTAGAGTATTCAACCCAAATTTATTGATTCGACACAAGGGGAGCCAAAGAATATTCTCAAGTATTAGCAGCTGAGTTGTCAATTCAACCACACCTGGATAACTTAATATCTACAGCAAAGTATTTAGTAGCAAAGTAATATGATAGTAGTGGTAATGATAGCAAAAGTAATATTTTTGGTGTTTTGTAGTGATGATAACAATAGCAACTGAAAAGTAAATAAGCGAAGAACAATATATGGAAAGCTCGTAGGCAATGGATCGGTGATAGAGAATTATGCCGGATGCGGTTCATCATGTAACAGTCATAACATAGGGTGACACAGAACTAGCTCCAATTCATCAATGTAATGTAGGCATGTATTCCGAATATAGTCATACGTGCTTATGGAAAAGAACTTGCATGACATCTTTTGTCCTACCCTCCCGTGGCAGCGGGGTCCTAGAGGAAACTAAGGGATATTAAGGCCTCCTTTTAATAGAGTACCGGGACAAAGCATTAACACATAGTGAATACATGAACTCCTCAAACTATGGTCATCACCGGGAGTGGTCCCGATTATTGTCACTTCGGGGTTGCCGGATCATAAAACATAGTAGGCGACTATAGACTTGCAAGATAGGATCAAGAACTCTCATATATTGATGAAAACATAATAGGTTTAGATCTAAAATCATGGCACTCGGGCCCTAGTGACAAGCATTAAGCATAGCAAAGTCATAGCAACATCAATCTCAGAACATAGTGGATACTAGGGATCAAACCCTAACAAAACTAACTCGATTACATGATAAATCTCATCCAACCCATCACCGTCCAGCAAGCCTACGATTGGATTACTCACGCACGGCGGTGAGCATCATGAAATTGGTGATGGAGGATGGTTGATGATGACGATGGCGACGGATTCCCCTCTCCGGAGCCCCGAACGGACTCCAAATCAGCCCTCCCGAGAGAGTTTAGGGCTTGGCGATGGCTCTGTATCGTAAAACGCGATGACTGCTTCTCCCTGGTTTTTTCTTCCTGAAAGTGAATATATGGAGTCAAGGTTGAGGTCGGTGGACCGTCAGGGGGCCCACGAGGCAGGGGGCGTGCCTAGGGGGTAGGGCGCGCCCCCACCCTCGTGGACAGGTGGAGGCCCCCTGACGTGGATCTTCCTTTCAGTATTTTTTATATATTCCAAAATAATTCTCTGTTGATTTTCAGGTCATTCTGAGAACTTCTATTTCTGCACAAAAATAACACCATGGCAATTCTGCTGAAAACAGTGTCAGTCCGGGTTAGTTCCATTCAAATCATGCAAGTTAGAGTCCAAAACAAGGGCAAAAGTGTTTGGAAAGTAGATACGACAGAGACGTATCAACTCCTCCAAGCTTAAACCTTTGCTTGTCCTCAAGCAATTCAGTTGATAAACTGAAAGTGATAAAGCAAAACTTTTACAAACTCTGTTTGCTCTTGTTGTTGTAAATATGTAAAGCCAACATTCAAGTTTTCAGCAAAGATTATGAACTAACCATATTCACAATAACATTATGTCTCATGTTTACTCATATCAATGACATAATCAACTAGCGAGCAATAATAATAAATCTCGGATGACAACACTTTCTCAAAACAATCATGATATGATATAACAAGATGGTATCTCGCTAGCCCTTTCTGAGACCGCAAAACATAAATGCAGAGCACCTTTAAAGATCAAGGACTGACTAGACATTATAATTCATGGTAAAAGAGATCTAGTCAAGTCATACTCAATGTAAACTAATAGTAATGAATGCAAATGACAGTGGTGCTCTCCAACTGGTGCTTTTTCAAAAGAGGATGATGACTCAGCATAAAAGTAAATAGATAGGCCCTTCGCAGAGGGAAGCATGGATTTGTAGAGGTGCCAGAGCTCGGTTTTGAAATAGATATGAATAATATTTTGAGCGGTATACTTTCATTGTCAACATAACAACCAAGAGATGGCGATATCTTCCATGCTACACACATTATAGGCAGTTCCCAAACAGAATGGTAAAGTTTATACTCCCCCTCCACCAACAAGCATCAATCCATGGCTTGCTCGATACAACGAGTGCCTCCAACTAACAACAGTCTCGGGGGAGTTTTGTTTGCAATTATTTTGATTTGATTTGCATAAAGCATGGGACTGGGCATCCCGGTGACCAACCATTTTCTCGTGAGTGAGGAGCGGAGTCCACTCCTCTTGAGAATAACCCGCCTAACATGGAAGATACAGACAACCCTAGTTGATACATGAGCTATTCGAGCATACAAAACAGAATGTTTATTTGAAGGTTTAGAGTTTGGCACATACAAATTTACTTGGAACGGCAGGTAGATACTGTATAAAGGTAGGCATGGTGGACTCATATGGAACAACTGGGGTTTATCGAATTGGATGCACAAGCAGTGTTCCTGCTTAGTACAAGTGAAGGCTAGCAAAAGACTGGGAAGCGACCAGCTAGAGAGCGACAACAGTCATGAACATGCATTAAAATTAATCAACACCGAATGCAAGCATGAGTAGGATATAATGCACCATGAACATAAATATCATAGAGGCTATGTTGATTTTGTTTCAACTACATGCGTGAACATGTGCCAAGTCAAGCCACTCGAATCGTTCAAAAGAGGATACCACCCTATCATACCACATCACAACCATTTTAATAGCATGTTGGCACGTAAGGTAAACCATTATAAGCTCCTAGCTAATTAAGCATGGCATAAGCAATTACAATCTCTAATTGTCATTGCAAATATGTTTCTTTCATAATAGGCTGAATCAGGAATGATGAACTAATCATATTTACAAAAACAAGAGAGGTCGAGTTCATACCAGCTTTTCTCATTGTCGGTGTCAAAACCGGCGGATCTCGGGTAGGGGGTCCCAAACTGTGCATCTAAGGCGGATGGTAACAAGAGGCAAGGGACACGATGTTTTACCCAGGTTCGGGCCCTCTTGATGGAGGTAAAACCCTACGTCCTGCTTGATTATTCTTGATAATATGAGTAGTACAAGAGTTGATCTACCACGAGATCGGAGAGGCTAAACCCTAGAAGCTAGCCTATGGTATGATTGTATGTTGTCCTACGGACTAAAACCCTCCGGTTTATATAGACACCGGAGGAGGCTAGGGTTACACAAGGTCGGTTACAAAGGAGGAGATATGCATATCCGTATTGCCTAGCTTGCCTTCCATGCCAAGTAGAGTCCCATCCGGACACGGGACGAAGTCTTCAATCTCGTATCTTCATAGTCCAACAGTCCGGCCAAAGGATATAGTCCGGCTGTCCGGAGACCCCCTAATCTAGGACTCCCTTAGTAGCCCCTGAACTAGGCTTCAATGATGATGAGTTTGACGCGCAGTGTTGTCTTCGGCATTGCAAGGCGGGTTCCTCCTCCGAATACACCATGGAAGAGTTTGAATACAAGGATAGTGTCCGACCCTGCAAAATAAGTTCCACATACCATCGTAGAGAGAATAATATTTCCACAAATCCAATCTGCTGACACGTTTTGGCAGCATGACATCACACCACGGCCCGGTAATTATTTGAACCGTTTTTCTTTAACCAGCCCCGCACATAACGCGAGGCGGTTTCTTGACACGTCTTGTCAAAGCAGAGATTGTGTTCCCTTTATCACTAGATTCTCATCAATACAAACATGGGTAACCCAACCATGCCTGTTGGTATGACTCCTAGATCTTAAGTAAGTCTCGAACGGCCACGAGGAGGACGCCTGATATTCATCCCCTTTATAAAGGGACAAGGCCTTTTCTTTTTTCCCTCCCGTGCTCAATCGAATCCTTCCCCCCGCCTCGAGTTCTAACACCCAAAGCACAGGTCAGGTGCCTTAGACCTTCAATCATGTCCGGATCCAGCCTTCAAGGCCGGTGGATGCCTTCCTCCGTCACGGAGGAGGACATCAAGAAGTTGAGGGAGGCCAGATATCTGACCGCCGAAATTTCGCATAGGCTGCCCGCTCGAGGGCAGGTCGTCCCTACTCCCGAACCCAACGAGAGCGTTGTGTTCGTCTCCCACTTCCTCCGAGGACTAGGCCTCACTCTAGATCCCTTTGTTAGGGATCTCATGTTCTATTACGGGCTGGATTTTCACGATCTGACCCCGGATTCCCTTCTTCACGTCTCGTCATTTATTGTCTTTTGTGAGGCTTTCCTCCGCATTACCCCTCACTTAGACCTGTGGCTCAAGACCTTCGATGTGAAGCCGAAGATGGTCGAGGGGCAATATGCAGCGTGCGGAGGTGCTCTAATAAGCAAGATTGCTGACGCTCCATGGCCAAAGGGTTCCTTTCCAGAGGTGTCCGGATTCCGGATTGTGACAACGGGAGTGGTTTTACGTCACAGCTCCTCGAAGTGCCAAGTGGGTAGCTGCCCCCACCTTTCGCTCGGGCCCTCCACCACAACTGATGCCATGGATCAGTAGGGGGCTGAGCTGGGGTCCAGCCAAGGACGTGCCAATACTACAGAGCCGTATCCAAGATCTCTTCAAGGGAGATTTCAGTCTGGTTATGGTAATGTAAGTTATGCTGGTTCATCGAGTCCAGCCTTGCAAACACCGGCCCCTCCGCATGTGGGAATTCAACCCGGAAGGACCGTGCACTATTCAGAATTTCCTCGGCATGACGCACGAGGAGATGTACAAATCATTCTTCGGACCCCAAATAGAGTGTCCGGACACTACCGAGGACGTGGGCCTGAGCTACAACTGACTCGCTCCCCAAGTAAGTAATCCCATGGCCGAACACACTGCCCTTTTATTTATCATGACATCATTCTGAAGAATCACTCTTTGACCAGGACTGGATAACAAAGGCGAAGATGATCCGGTGTTCGGCCCCCCTTCCTGAAGGCTTGGACAATCCGGTGCTGGAAAATATGCTCGACCCAACACCTTGTCTAGTGCCCTCAAAGGAAGATGAAGGGGGGAATAAAGAGGGTGAAAGCGGGCCTCCATCGCTACCTATTCCAATTGAGGGAATGAGCGCCTCCGCGAGGGAGGATAACCAAGGGGAAGAATCTCACATTCTCTCTCCCCGGGGAAGGAAGAGGTCTACCTCTGAAGATCCAGAAACTAAGGTTTCCAAACGGGAGAAGGAATCTCCGCCAGAGGGACCTGCCTCGGAGGGTACTCTTGCCGCACAATGTCCACGCGGGGATCAGCCCTCTACCGAGTTGTAAGTAAAAGGGTATTCAATAACGAAAATATCTTGCTCTATTCCTGAGGAAAATAATTGAAGCATTTATCTTGCAGTTCGGATCTTAGCCCTTCTCAGCAGAGCTCATCTTCGGGGGATCTTCTTCCGGAGATGATGGAGAGCGAAACGCCTCCCCCTGCCACACCGCCTTACGAAGCGGGCGACTCCGAGGTGTCGTCGCGGAGGGCTTCTCCTGATCCAGCAAGGCCAGAAGGTAATCCTATGGCCTCCCGAAGTCCTCAGTATCCGGTTCTCGAAGAGAGCAATCAAAAGAGTCCGGCACCGTCTGGTGTGCGGTCGGATGTACGGAGGGATCTGCTGGAGAAAGCGACTATCTCAAAAGAGCACCGCACATTGATGGGTACGGTGATTGAAAGGATTTCGTCCGCCGAAAGCGGGCTTCATGAAGCCTTTATGAGTCTACTGACGGGTTTTGAGGTACGTGAAATGATGTACATTTTTGAAAGTACCGCACATTTTTAGATGTGCCCTTTGTAGATAGTAGCCCCTGAGACTTTGGTTGTCATTGAAAACGGCGGCAAACAGAGGATCATAGTCCCAGGCAATAGCCAGACTGCCTTTACGTGCAGGTGGTGGAGGCTCTGGTGGCTAGTCGGACTGATGGGTATGCCGAACTAAAGCGGCAGCTGGATGCGGCAGATGCCGACATCGTGCTTGTCAACAAGCGGCTTGACGAGGCGCAGGGTCAGTGTTTTTTCTGGCGATTGTCACATAATAAGAGCAGCCTGATGCCAGTATCTTTAATATGTTGTGACTGCAGATGGAGCAGTCACCGTGGAGACCCTTCGGGCGGAGCTTACCCGAGCCAAGGAGCAAGCAAGGAGTAGCAATGCGGCCGCTTTACAGGCGGCCGAAGAGTTAAGGACTGAACAGGCCGCACATTGTGAGAGCAAAGAAAAAATTGCCAAGATGGCCATGGAGTTAAAAGATGCTGCTGACCGTTACCGACTTCTTGAAGAGGAAAACCGGGTGAAAGCGATGGACCTGGAGAAGGCCCGGGTGGCTGCCAAGGAAGCCCGCTCCAAAATTAGAGCGACGAAGGAGGAGCTGAATCAAGCTGCATATATCGTGTCTGGGAAGCCTTTCTTGTTGCGGACTAAGTTCGGATATCTGAAGTATGCTCCTCTGGACCGGCTATGGAGTTCTGCGGACGCGTACATGGATTTGGCTGCCAGCGCTGCTGATGCCGCCGAGTACTTCAAGGATCAGAAAGGTCCCGAAGTGGAGAAGCTGTTCTGGTCACAGTTTCACGCCCCAGTCCATCCGTTGCTACTGAATGAGCGATTGACCGGTTGGGCCGACTTGCCATGAGGTCCGTTGTGGATCACCTGTGGACGGGAGGGCCAAGGCCGAGTAGCTACTTTAGCTTAGTGCAACAATTCCTTGAAGTTGTGCCACGCATCGATGTTGTAAAGAGATCAGCGTGCATAGAAGGTGCGCGGATGGCCCTTGCCCGTGTCAAAACATACTGGGCAGAGATGGAGGCCACCACTGTTGCGGCACAGAGTTTGGCCATAGGCCGAGTGGCTGCCGAGCACTACTTTGAAGAAGTCCTTGAAGGCGCTCGTTCGATAGAGGCGCAGTGCTTGAAGAATATTATTTTCCAGTGACATGTAGTCCCATTGTACAAACAATGTTTTATTGAATTTATCAAGGCTGTATTTATACTTTTGCCCGAAAGTGCTATGATGCCTCCTGTGCGGCCGTTTATGTATATATGTATATAACCTGAAAGATGGCAGTCGTCGGCTTCAGACCCCATGCATATAATGCGGGGGTGTTCGCAGAAGACGCATGTTCACACTTGATCCAACATCTTGGTCCATTAAGGAGGTGATAGCGCAGCGAACTAGGAAACCGGACTATAATGCTTTAACACTTTCACTTAGCCAGAGGAGTTTGACAGTGGGGCTACTATATAGCCCCTGGTGGCTCCGCGCTCATCCGGATTCGGGGCGCGTACATGCCTAGCCGGGAAACAGCCCTTCGTTAAGGCGGTGGAATCCCGAAGATTCCGCTAGGTCATCGAGTGGTTGACCAGTCTCACGCTATATCATGACAGTCACTTTTCGGCTTTCTCTACTGAGGTGCTCGTCCGGATGAACCAGGGCACAATCACAGTAGTTCTCCTGGTGCCGCCTTAGCCTATAGAGCGGAACGTAAGGCAGCAAAACACAGGAGCCGGGCAAACCCAATATTTGACCAAAGACATGATTCAGAGCTGATGCATATAAGGCCAAACTCGCGACGCCAAACACTCCCTAAGGTATTCGGTCTTTATGATGTAAACCGGGCCTAAACAATGCCCTTTATAATAAGCCCCTGGTGTCTAGGTACGTGCAATATTCTGACATGGACACATGCCAATACGTCAGCATCCTTCTCAATTGTACTGAGAATCCGAGGGATGTGTATCAACAAGAGACAGTAAAAAAGGTTTACGCGGGGTCTTAATCTAAAAAGAATCCTTGGAACGGGTCCCTGCTACACGTCTGCGCATGTGTCTCCGTTGTGCCGTATTCTAGACGGGTGTAGCACGATGGTCATTTGAAAAAGAGAGGAACTTAATTGAAAAGTTGTCGTGCAAAAGGTAAGTTATACTAAATAAACAATATATAGTTCGAAATGAGTAAAGTTGAGCCTAATTGCCACTTGTGCGCGCGCGTTGAGCCCCTTGTATTGTAATATGGGTATAGCCATCAAACCTGTATCAATTACATATAGCTGCACCAGACTCGTCCAACCGTGTCTGTGGTCTTAACGACCTGTCAGATGCTTTAGTTGGTGAGGCCGTTTAGTGTGCGGCTGCCAAGGCAGCCGCGCGGTCTTCCGCACGGAAGGAGCGCTTAATATTTCCATTTACTATAATGATGCCACATGTACCGGGCATTTTAAGCATGAGGGAAGCGTAATGCGGTATTGCGTTAAAGCGAGTGAAAGCTTCACATCCGAGTAGTGCTTGATAGCAACTTTGGAACAGAGCGATGTGGAAGGTTAAAATTTTCGCTGCGGGAGTTATCGGGGAAGCCGAATATAACCTCTAGTAGTAGGGAGCCCGTGCAATGGGATTCTAGGCCTGGCGTTACTCCTTTAAAGGTAGTATTGCTATGGCTAATTTTTGTTGGGTATATCCCCATTTTGCGGACTGTGTCCTGATATATCAGGTTTAAACTACTGCCACCGTCCATCAGGACTCGTGTGAAGTGGTATCCGTCAATTATTGGGTCTAACACCAAGGCAGCCCATCCTGCACGCCGGATACTTGCCGAGTAATCCCGATGGTCGAAGGTGATCGGTTGGGACGACCAGTGGCAGAACTCCGCTGTGATAGGCCCTGGGACATGTGTCTCTAGGAGTGCCGCTTTGTTTCTCCCCTTTGTCACGTGTAACACATTTACTGTTTTAACTTCTGGTGGGGATTTCTTTTGTTCCCCAGTGCTTTTCTTGCGAGGCTCGTCCTTGTCTTCGCTTGGTGTATCCTGCCCCTTGTGTTCGGCGTTGAGCTTGCCGGACTGCTTGAAGACCCAACATTCTCGATGGGTATGATTTGCAGGTTTATCGGGGGTGCTGTGGATCTGACATATTTTGTCCAGAATCTTGTTTAGGCTGGACAATTCGTCTCTGTTGCCTTTGGAGGGCAGCTTTTGCTGACCTGGCCGAGAGCTTCTGAATCCAATGTTTACCGCCGTGCTCTTTGGGCTGTCTTCTTTATTCCGGCGCTTGTTTTTGCTGCGTCGTGGTTTCCCGTTTTCGTCCCTGACTTCGGATGTACTTGGGTCACTGGTGCTGCACCGGGCTAACCCGTTGTCCTCGTCCGCGCAAAAGCGGGTCATGAGGCTTGTTAATGCTGCCATTGTTCTCGGCTTTTCTTGGCCGAGGTGTCTGGCGAGCCATTCGTCTGGAACACTGTGCTTGAAAGTTGCTAAGGCTTCGGCGTCCGGACGGTCGACTAGTTGGTTCTTTTTAGTGAGAAACTTGTTCCAAAGCTTTCGGGCTGACTCTCCGGGCTGTTGAGTTATATGACTTAAATCGTCTGCATCCGGTGGTCGGACATAGGTCCCTTGAAAATTTGCCTGAAAAGCATCTTCGAGCTCTTCCTAGCTTCCAATGGAGTTTTCGGGGAGGCTTTTAAGCCAGTGCCGAGCTGGCCCTTTGAGCTTGAGGGGTAAGTACTTGATGGCGTGGAGATCGTCTCCTCGAGCCATGTGGATATGGAGGATGTATCCCTCAATCCAGACCCTAGGGTCTGTCGTTCCGTCGTACGCCTCTATGTTTACAGGTTTGAATCCCTGGAAATTCGTGGTCCAGCACCTCATCGGTGAAACATAGGGGGTGTGCGGCACCCCTGTATTTGGGTGTACCGTGGTGTTGGGATGTTTGTTGTGTTGCATTGCATATTGGAGCACGCTTGCATGGCCCGTAGATGGATCTGGTTGCGTCGTACTTTTGATGCGAGCCCTCATGTGGGTCACGTACTGGCTTATGTGCGGTGTCGTTTGCCGCTCTATGTTGGCCACGAGGACGTCTATCCGACCGCATGGCCGTTTTGTTTTTTGATTGCGTGGGATCTAAGGCCTCCTCATCGAATTCAGGTAGCAGCTTTCGCTTCGGGTAGCTCTTGGTATGGCGATTACCGCTGTACTTCGCTGCAGTGTTGAGTACTTCACTCCATCTGATTCTGAGTGTGTCTTGTGCAGTCCTGAGCCTTTGCTTCTGCTTTTTCAGACTCCTCGTAGTGGCAACAAGCCTTTTATGGGTATTCTGTTGTTCCGGGTGCCTGTCCGGTGTGATGTTATCCAGACTATTATCTTCGACGGAGTCGGGTTGTTCGGTTTGATTCTCCGTGTTGCCGTGGTCGGACGACGGTTCAATGCCGTGTTTGTCGTCCGCTGGCTCGCCTTGCTCTATCGTTGGGTTTATATGATCGCTGCTTCTGCCGAGGCGGGATTTGGAGCGGCGCTTACGCTGCCGCTTTGACTGCTTCTCGAGGGAACAACCCTTCGCTGCGTCCTTCCGTTCCTCGTCGTCGTTTTCTTTGGGTGTGTCCACCATGTATACATCATATGATGAAGTGGGCGTCCAGTGCCCTGTGGTCAGTGGTTCCTATTCTTCTCCTGCATCGTCGTCCATACCGTCGATGTCTTCGGAGTCGAAGTCGAGCATGGTGGTCAAATCGTCGACAGTGTCTACTAAGTGGGCGGTGGGTGGGGGGCGAATTTCTTCGTCCTCCGCATCCCAATCCTGCCGAACATAGTTCAGCCAGGACTCTCCTCACAGGGAGAGAGACCTTAATGAGTTCAGCATGTCGCTGAAGGGCGAGGGCCGAAAGATATCCGCGGAGGTGAATTCCATGATCGGCACCCAGTCGGATTTGATAGGCACGGGCGCAGGCGGTTCGGAGTCTGTGGCCGGGGGAGAATCCGACAATTCGGCGTCACGGCTCTCATGAAGGGTAAGGTCGATACTCGGCTCGATCGCCGATGAGAGTGCGGCCTCCGTGGCGGGGTCTATCCACCCATCCATGGATGGCGCAATTGGCTCCGAATTGAGGGTCGGAGCGGTTGCCGGTGCGGTTTCCTGAACACTGTCCGATGGTAGAGCTAAATCATGCTCGTCGTGACCGTGTAGTTTAAGCTTCCAAACCTGACCTGGTGGCCAGGGGCGTAACTCTCGATCTTCTCCAGATGGCCAAGCGAGTTGGCCGGCAGTGTGAGGCCGCCGAATACAAAGATTTGTCTGGGAAGAAAAGTCTCACCCTGGACTGCATCACTATCGATGATCGAAGGAGCCATCAAGCCTAATGACGACGACACAGAGGAACTCTCAATGAAAGCGCCAATGTCGATGTCAAAACCGGCGGATCTCGGGTAGGGGGTCCCGAACTGTGCGTCTAAGGCGGATGGTAACAGGAGGCAGGGGACACGATGTTTTACCCAGGTTCGGGCCCTCTTGATGGAGGTAAAACCCTACGTCCTGCTTGATTATTCTTGATAATATGAGTAGTACAAGAGTTGATCTACCACGAGATCAGAGAGGCTAAACCATAGAAGCTAGCCTATGGTATGATTGTATGTTGTCCTACGGACTAAAACCCTCCGGTTTATATAGACACCGGAGGAGGCTAGGGTTACACAAGGTCGGTTACAAAGGAGGAGATATTCATATCCATATTGCCTAGCTTGCCTTCCACACCAAGTAGAGTCCCATCCGGACACGGGACGAAGTCTTCAATCTCGTATCTTCATAGTCCAATAGTCCGGCCAAAGGATATAGTCCGGCTGTCCGGAGACCCCCTAATCCAGGACTCCCTCACTCATCTCAATAAGTTCATCATATAATCATCATTATTGCCTTTCACTTGCACGACCGAATAGTGTGAATAATAATAATATTGCACGTGCATTGGACTAAGTTGGAATCTTCAAGCATTCAATTCAAGAGAGAAGACAAGGTAATATGGGCTCTTTGTCAGATCAACGATAATGCATATAAGAGCCACTTTTACATTTTAATTATGGTCTTCTCCTCTCGACCCCCAGAGAACAAGAAAAGAAATAAAACTATTTACACGGGAAAGCTCCCAACAAGCAAAAGAAGAACGAGAAATATTTTTGGGTTTTCTTTTTAGTTACTACTACAAGCATGGAAAGTAGACTAATTAAAAGCTACAACTAATTTTTTGTTTTTCCTAAGGTTTATTAAACACACAAGAAGAAAGTATAAAAAGGAAAATAAACTAGCATGGATGATACAGTGAAAAAGTATGAGCACCGACAACTAGCAATGAGTGTGTGAACATGAATGTAATGTCGGTGAGAAATACGTACTCCCCAAGCTTAGGCTTTTGGCATAAGTTGGTCTATGGCCACGGCTGCCTGGCGGATATCCAAAGTAATAGTTGGGGTCGTACTGAGATGCAGCAACTATTGCCTCATGAGCTGCCGCTTGGAGACGGGCCGTCTCCGTCCTCCTCTTATAATTGTCCGCCTCCTCCCTAGTTATAACATATCTCCCTTTTGCATATGCGTTAAATTCTTCCTTGATTCCTGCTCGATCCATAAAGTCCTCTGAAGGCCATTCACAAGCCCGCACTTGACCTTCCCTCGGTGGTTCATCGTCGGCATCGCGTATTGCGAGCCTGGGTCCTTGCTTCCTTGAAGGACCACCTTGGTACATTTTCCTAAACATATTTCTTCCTCTGATTTTTTTTGAAATTTTAGTAACTTCAAAATAAAAGTGAACCAAACTCAACAAAATTGATAGCAACTACTCCCACAAGTGCCTAGAGGATATATCATGCATTAAAACTACTTTTGACCATATAAATTTGACATGCAAGCTCAAGAACAGGGTCACCTAAGAAGCAAAATTATGCAATGAATAAAGCACTAGAACAAAAACTAATTGGACCATTGGAGGAGTCACATACCAAGGAACAATCCCCCAAAGCAGTTTTTTGAATGGAGCTTTGAGCAAGGAGATCGAAAATGGCAGTAAGATGAGCTTGGACTCGGGTTTGAGCCGGTTGGTGATTTTTGTGGGAGGAAGAAGGAGTGTGTGATAGCTAGAATAAGTGGAGGGGAGCCACCATGGGCCCACGAGGCAGGGTGCTTGCTCCCCCTGCTGTGTTCTCAGTGCAAGATATTCTCAAATATTCTAGAAAAAATCATATTTAATTTTCAGGGCATTTGGAGAACTTTTATTTTCGAGGTATTTTCATTGCTTGGATAATTCAGAAAACAGACAGAAAAATTACTATTTTTGCTTTGTTTAATATAAATAACAGAAAGTAAAAAGAGGGCACAAAGAGTTGTGTTTTCTAAATTTATCCATCTCATGCTCATCAAAAGGAATCCACTAACAAGGTTGATCGGGTCTTGTTAGCAAACTCATTCCTAATAACATGGAACCGAAGAATTTTCGAATAACACTAGGTTACCTCAACGAGGATATGCATGTCCCCAACAATAAGAATATCATATTTCTTCTTGATAGTAGGAAGAGGAAATTCAAAATCTCCAATAGTAATTGTTGAAAATTTTCCAATAGAACTGATACTGTGGACTTGAGGTTGTTTCCTCGGAAAGTGAACCGTATGCTCATTACCATTAACATGGAAAGTGACAATGCCTTTGGTGCAATCAATAACAGTCCTTGCAGTTTTCAAAAAGGGTCTTCCAAGAATAATAGACATACTATCATCCTCGGGAATATCAAGAATAACAAAGTCCATTAAAATAGTAACGTTTGCAACCACAACAGGCACATCCTCACAAATACCGACAGATATAGCAGTTGATTTGTCAGCCATTTGCAAAGATATTTCAGTAGGTGTCAACTTATTCAAATCAAGTCTACGATATAAAGAGAGAGGCATAACACTAACACCGGCTCCAAGATCACATAAATCAGTTTTAACATAGTTTCTTTTAATGGAGCATGGTATAGTTGGTACTCCTGGATCTCCAAGTTTCTTTGGTATTCCACCCTTGAAAGTATAATTAGAAAGCATGGTGGAAATTTCAGCTTCTGGTATCTTTCTTTTATTAGTAACAATATCTTTCATGTACTTAGCATAAGGATTCATTTTAAGCATATCAGTCAAACGCATACGCAAAAAGATAGGTCTAATCATTTCAGCAAAGCGCTCAAAATCCTCATCATCCTTTTTCTTGGATGGTTTAGGAGGAAAAGGCATGGGTTTCTGAACCCATGGTTCTCTTTCTTTACCGTGCTTCCTAGCAACAAAGTCTCTCTTATCATAACGTTGATTCTTTGATTGTGGGTTATCAAGATCAACAGCAGGTTCAATCTCTACTTCATTGTCATTACTAGGTTGAGCATCAACATGAGCATCATTATTAACATTTTCACTAGGTTCATGTTCATTACCAGATTGTGTTTCAGCATCAGAAATAGAAATATCATTAGGATTCTCAGGTGTGTCAACAACAGGTTCACTAGAAGCATGCAAAGTCCTATCATTTTTCTTTTTCTTCTTCTTAGAAGGACTAGGTGCATCTACATTATTTCTCTGAGAATCCTGCTCAATTCTCTTAGGATGGCCTTCAGGATACAAAGGTTCATGAGTCATCTTACCAGTTCTAGTAGCCACTCTAACAACAAAATCATTATTTTTACTATTCAATTCATTGAGCAGATCATTCTGAGCTTTAAGTACTTGTTCTACTTGAGTGGTAACCATAGAAGCATGTTTACTAATAAGTCTTAGTTCACCTTTAACATTAGCCATATAATCACTCAAGTGTTCAATCATATAAGCATTATGTTTCAATTGTCTACCAACATAAGCATTAAAATCTTCTTGCTTAACCATAAAGTTATCAAACTCATCTAAGCATAGGCTAGCAAACTTAGTAGGAGGGATTTCAGCTTTATCATATCTATAGAGAGAATTTACCTTTACTACCTGTGTCGGGTTATCAAGACCATGTACTTCTTCAACAGGCGGTAAATTAAGACCATGTATTTCTTCAATGGGAGGTAAATTCTTAACATCTTTAGATTTAATACCTTTTTCTTTCATAGATTTCTTTATCTCTTGCATATCTTCAGGATTGAGAAATAGAATACCCCTTTTCTTCGGAGTTGGCTCAGGAGTTGGTTCAGGAATTGGATCAGGGATTGGATCAGGAAGTGTCCAATTATTTTCATTAGTCAACATATTATTCAATAAAATTTCAGCTTCATCTGGTGTTCTTTCCTTGAAAACACAACCAGCACAACTATCCAGGTGGTCTCTGGAAGCATCGGTTAGTCCATTATAAAAGATATCAAGTATTTCATTTTTTAAGAGGATGATCAGGCAAAGCATTAAGTAATTGGAGAAGCCTCCCCCAAGCTTGTGGGAGACTCTCTTCTTCAATTTGCACAAAATTATATATTTCCCTTAAAGCAACTTGTTTCTTATGAGCGGGGAAATATTTAGCAGAGAAGTAATAATTCATATTCTGGGGACTACGCACACAACCAGGATCAAGAGAATTAAACCATGTCTTAGCATCACCCTTTAATGAGAACGAAAATAATTTAAGGATATAATAACACCAAGTTTTCTTATCATTAGTGAACAGGGTAGCTATATCATTTAATTTAGTAAGATGTGCCACAATAGTTTCAGATTCATAGCCATAGAAAGGATCAGAATCAACTAAAGTAATTATCTCAGGGTCGACAGAGAAATCATAATCCTTATCAGTAACAAAGATAGGTGAAGTAGCATAAGTAGGATCATATTTCATTCTAGCATTCAGAGTTTTTTGTTTCAGCTTAGCTAATAATTTCTTAAGATCACTCCTATCATTGCAAGCAAGAAAATCTCTAGCAGTTTCTTCATCCATAACATAGCCCTCAGGCACAATAGGTAATTCATATCTAGGGGGAGAATCTTCATCAACACTTTCATCAATATTATCAGTTTCAATAATTTCATTCTCTCTAGCCCTAGCAAGTTGTTCATCAAGAAATTCACCAAGTGGCACAGTAGTATCAAGCATAGAAGTAGTTTCATCATAAGTATCATGCATAGCAGAAGTGGCATCATCAATAACATGCGACATATCAGAATTAATAGCAGAAGCAGGTCTAGGTGTCACAAGCTTACTCAAAACAGAAGGTGAATCAAGTGAAGAGCTAGATGGCAATTCCTTACCTCCCCTCGTAGTTGAGGGATAAATCTTGGTTCTTGGATCTTTCAAGTTCTTCATAATGATAAGCAGATATAAATCCCAAGTGACTCAAAGAATAGAGCTATGCTCCCTGGCAACGGCGCCAGAAAATAGTCTTGATAACCCACAAGTATAGGGGATCGCAATAGTTTTCGAGGGTAGAGTATTCAACCCAAATTTATTGATTCGACACAAGGGGAGCCAAAGAATATTCTCAAGTATTAGCAGCTGAGTTGTCAATTCGACCACACCTGGATAACTTAATATCTGCAGCAAAGTATTTAGTAGCAAAGTAATATGATAGTAGTGGTAACTGTCGGCGTTCTGGGAACAGGGGTCCCCAGACTTGCCTACCTGCGGCCTGCGGCGTGGCTCAAAGGGGGGCCTAGCACGGCCCATCTTCAACAACACAAACCCAAGACCCTCGTGAGGGGCCAAGCCTCGTGGGGCGGATGACGCGGAGCTTCCTCAGGCATGACCTCTTCAGGCTGGCTCACGAGGAGGCGGAGAGATCAAGGCGGGGTACCTCGCGAGGTGCCCGTGACGCAAGCCATGACGACTCAGGGCGCCAGGCGGGTGCCAGCCCGCGCAGCGTCCTCCTTTCCTCTTTGGTGCAAAGGGGGCAAGCGCAGCTGCGGAGTACCGAGGCATCAGACAAAGGTTGCCATTTCGGTGCAACGAGACCAAGACCAGGAGGACTACGAGACAGAGGTCACCGTGGAGCCCAAGACGGCGTCATCACCAGAGCTTTGCGCAGGCAAAGACTACTTTTGTCAGGATAGCTGATACTTGCTGTCACCCTTCAAATTAGCCCGCCATTGTTGGCTCCCTTCCCGCTCGATATTTGGGAAGAGGACCAGGGCCTCTATAAATAGGACCAGCCACCCACAAAGCAGGGGCCCCAGAGAGGGGGTTCGGTCGGTTGGAGGAAGCAGAGAGAGAGAGAGGAAGAAGGTGACTGAACTCCACCGAGCAGTTCATCGCCCCAGCCAAGAACAGACCCTCGCGAGGCTGTTCTTCCTTGTATTGTTCATCATCATCAGCCCAAGAGGCAATCCACCACACCACACACTGGAGTAGGGTATTACACCACAACGGTGGCCCGAACCAGTATAAACCCTGTGTCTCTTGTGTTGTTCTTTCCTTAGTCTTAGATCCTAGCATGGCGGAGGGGTGCAGGTAGGTAGGAGGCGAAATCTCCGCGTGCACCCCAGTGTTCGAACCTCAAGGGTCTGCCGGAACCCGAAATCCGATAGTAACGATAGCAAACGTAACTGTAGCAAAAGTAATATTTTTGGTGTTTTGTAGTGATGATAACAATAGCAACTGAAAAGTAAATAAGCGAATAACAATATATGGAAAGCTCGTAGGAAATGGATCGGTGATAGAGAATTTTGCCGGATGGGGTTCATCATGTAACAGTCATAACATAGGGTGACACAGAACTAGCTCCAATTCATCAATGTAATGTAGGCATGTATTCCGAATATAGTCATACATGCTTATGTAAAAGAACTTGCATGACATCTTTTGTCCTACCCTCCCGTGGCAGCGGGGTCCTAGAGGAAACTAAGGGATATTAAGGCCTCCTTTTAATAGAGTACCGGAACAAAGCATTAACACATAGTGAATACATGAATTCCTCAAACTACGGTCATCATCGGGAGTGGTCCTGATTATTTCACTTCTGGGTTGCCGGATCATAACACATAGTAGGTGACTATAGACTTGCAAGATAGGATCAAGAACTCTCAAATATTGATGAAAACATAATAGGTTCAGATATGAAATCATGGCACTCGGGCCCTAGTGACAAGCATTAAGCATAGCAAAGTCATAGAAACGTCAATCTCAGAACATAGTGGATACTAGGGATCAAACCCTAACAAAACTAACTCGATTACATGATAAATCTCATCCAATCCATCACCATCCAGCAAGCCTACGATGGAATTACTCACACACGGCGGTGAGCATCATGAAATTGGTGATGGAGGATGGTTAATGATGACGATGGTGACGGATTCCCCTCTCCGGAGCCCCGAACAGACTCTAGATCAGCCCTCCCGAGAGAGTTTAGGGCTTGGCGGCGGCTCCGTATCGTAAAACGCGATGAATCCTTCTCCCTTGTTTCTTTCTCCCCAAAAGTGAATATATGGAGTCAAGGTTGAGGTCGGTGGAGTGTCAGGGGGCCCATGAGGCAGGGGCGCGCCCAGGGGGGTAGGGCGCGCCCCCCACCCTCGTGGACAGGTGGAGGCCCCCCTGGCGTGGATCTTCCTTCCAGTATTTTTATATATTCCAAAATAATTCTCCATTGATTTTCAGGTCATTCCGAGAACTTTTATTTCTGCACAAAAATAACACCCTGGCAATTCTGCTGAAAACAGCGTCAGTCCGGGTTAGTTCCATTCAAATCATGCAAGTTAGAGTCAAGACATGATGTGATATATTTTGATGTATGAGATGATCATGTTTTGTAAAAGTTATCGGCAAATGGGAGGAGCTTTATGGTTATCGCTTTATTGTATGAAATGCAATCGCCATGTAATTGCTTTACTTTATCACTATTTCAAGGTATAAGTGTTCTCCCTGAGTATGCACCGTTGCGACTGTTCATCGTGTCGAGACACCACATGATGACCGGGTGTGATAAGCTCTATGTTCACATACAACGGGTGCAAGACAGTTTTGCACATGCAGAATACTCGGGTTAAACTTGACGAGCCTAGCATGTACAGGCATGGCCTCGAAACACTGAGACCGAAAGGTCGAACGTGAATCATATAGTAGATATGATCAACATAGAGATGTTCACCATTGCAAACTACTCCATCTCACGTGATGGTCGGACATGGTTTAGTTGATATGGATCACGTGATCATTTAGATGACTCGAGGGATGTCTATCTAAGTGGGAGTTCTTAAGTAATATGATTAATTGAACTTAAATTTATCATGAACTTAGTCCTGATAGTTTTTGCACATCTATGTTGTAGATCAATGGCCCGTGCTACCGTTCCCTTGAATTTTAATGCGTTCCTAGAGAAAGCTAAGTTGAAAGATGATGTAGCAACTACACGGACTGGGTCCGTAACTTGAGGATTATCCCCATTGCTGCACAGAAGAATTACATCCTTGATGCACCGCTAGGTGCAAGGCCTGCTGCAGGAGCAACTCCGGAAGTTATGGACGTCTGGCAAGCTAAATCTGATGACTACTTGATAGTTCAGTGTGCCATGCTTTACGGCTTAGAATCTGGACTTCAAAGATGTTTTGAACGACATGGAGCATATGAGATGTTCCAGGAGTTGAAGTTAATATTTCAAGCAAATGCCCGAGTACTGAGATATGAAGTCTCCAACAAGTTCTATAGCTGCAAGATGGAGGAGAACAGTTCTGTCAGTGAACACATACTCAGAATGTCTGGGTACCATAACCACTTGAGTCGGCTGGGAGTTAATCTTCCGGATGATAGTGCCATTGATAGAGTTCTTCAATCACTGCTGAGGGAGTCCTGGATTAGGGGGTGTTCGGATAGCCGAACTATACCTTCAAGCCGGACTCCTGGACTATGAAGATACAAGATTGAAGACTCCGTCCCGTGTCCGGAAGGGACTTTCCTTGGCGTGGAAGGCAAGCTTGGCGATACGGATGTTCAGATCTCCTACCATTGTAACCGACTCTATGTAACCCTAACCCTATCCGATGTCTATATAAACCGGAGAGTTTTAGTCCGTAGGACAACTTACACATCAACAATCATACCATAGGCTAGCTTCTAGGGTTTAGCCTCTCTGATCTCGTGGTAGATCAACTCTTGTAATACCCATACCATCAATATTAATCAAGCAGGACGTAGGGTTTTACCTCCATCGAGAGGGCCCGAACCTGGGTAAAACTTCGTGTCCCCTGCCTCCTGTTACCATCAGACCTAGACGCACAGTTCGGGAACCCCTACCCGAGATCCGCCGGTTTTGACACCGACATTGGTGCTTTCATTGAGAGTTCCTCTGTGCTGTCGCCGTCAGGCCCGATGGCTCCTACGATCATCAATGGCGATGTGGTCCAGGGTGAGACCTTCCTCCCCGGACAGATCTTCGTCTTTCGCGGCTTTGCACTGCAGGCTGATTCACTTGGCCATCTAGACCAGATCGAAAGCTACGCCCCTGGCCGTCAGGTCAGATTCGGAAGTTTAAACTACATGGCCAACATCTGCGGGGACTTGATCTTCGACAGATTCGAACCACTGCCGAGCGCGCCGCACTTTCACGATGAGCATGATCTAGCTCTGCCACCGAACAGTGCCCTGGAGGCTGCACCTACATCGGCTCCGCCCCCTAGTTCGGAGCCGACCGCGCCGATCGAGGATGGGCGGTTGGACGCCGCCTCGGGGGCTGCGATCCCAACGACGGTTGAGCCGAACACCAGCCCCGTACTCTGCAAGACTCGTGACTCCATGGAGCCGGATTCTTCTCTGGACTCCGAACCCTCCGTGCCCCTGCCGAGCGAATCCGATTGGGCGCCGATCATGGAGTTCACGGTCGCGGACGTCTTTCAGCAATCGCCTTTTGGCGATATCCTGAAGTCACTAAAATCTCTCTCTTTATCATGAGAACCCTGGCCGGACTATGGTCAGCAAGGTTGGGATTCGAACAATGAAGAAATTCAAAACCCACCCACCACCCACTTGGTAGCCACCGTCAACGATTTAACCGACATACTCAACTTCAACTCCGATGACATCGACGGTATGGACGCCGATGAAGGAGACGATGAAGAATCAGCGCCTATCGAGCCCTGGAACGCCACCTCATCATATGACGTATACATGGTGGACGCACCCAAAGATGACGGCGAGGAACAGAAGGACACACCGAAGGATTGTTCCCTCGAAAAGCAGTCAAAGCGGCGACGCAAGCGCCGCCCCAAATCCCGCCTCGACAGAAATAGCGATCACACCGATCCAGCGCTGGAGCAGGGCAAACCGCTGCCAGACAAAGGCAACCCGGATAATCAAACCGAACAAACAAACCCTATCAATGATAATGGTCCGGACGACACAACGCTGGACAGGCACTCGGAGCAGCAGAATGCCCGTAAAAGGCTCGTCACCACCGCAAGGAGCTTCAAAAAGCAGAAGCGGAGGCTCAAGGCCGCGCAAAACACGCTCCAGTTCAGATGGAGCAAAATACTCAACACTGCAGCAAGGTACGGCGACAATCGTCCCTCCAAGAGCTACCCAAAGCGGAAGCTGCTACCCGAATTTGATGAGGAGGCCTCAGACCCCCCACAACCAAATATCAAAGCAGCCACCTGGTCGGATAGACGACCCCTCTACCACCACAGAATGGCATTCAACGCCGCTCACAATACAACACGCGACCCATGCAAGGGCTCGCACCCAGAGGACGATGCAACAAGATCCATCTATGGACCATGCAAGCACGCCCCAGCATACAATGCAACACAACAAGCATCCGAACAACGCGGCACACCCAGCTACAGGGGTGCCGCACACCCCCTATGTTTCACCGATGAGGTGCTGGACCACGAATTCCCAGAGGGATTCAAGCCCGTAAACATAGAGGCATACGACGGAACAACAGACCCCGGGGTCTGGATTGAGGACTATATCCTTCATATACATATGGCTCGAGGGGATGATCTCCATGCCATCAAGTACTTACCTCTCAAACTCAAAGGGCCAGCTCGTCACTGGCTCAAAGGCCTCCCCGAAAGCTCCATTGGAAGTTGGGAAGAGCTCGAAGACGCCTTTCGGGCAAACTTTCAAGGGACTTATGTCCGACCTTCGGATGCGGACGACTTGAGTCACATAACTCAACAACCCGGAGAGTCAGCCCGAAAGCTTCGGAATAGGTTTCTTACTAAAAAGAACCAGATTGTCGATTGTCCGGACGCCGAAGCCTTAGCGGCTTTCAAGCACAGCGTCCGCGACGAATGGCTCGCCAGATACCTCGGCCAAAATAAGCCGAGAACGATGGCCGCATTAACAAACCTCATGACCCGCTTCTGCACGGGTGAGGACAGCTGGCTAGCCAGATGTAGCACCAGCGACCCCAGTACATCTAAAGTTAGAGATGGAAACGGGAAATCACGGCGCAACAGCAATAACAAACGCCAGAATAAAGAAGACAACACGAAGGGCACGGCAGTAAATGCCGGATTCAAAGTCCCTCGGCCAAACCAAAAGCCGCCCTCCAAAGGCACCAGAGATGAACTGTCCAGCCTCAACAAAATTCTGGACCAAGTATGTCAGATCCATAGTACCCCTAGCAAACCTGCTAATCATACCCACAGAGAATGTTGGGTCTTCAAGTAGTCCGGCAAGCTTAACTCCATACACAAAGGGGAAGATACACCAAGTGAAGACGAGGACGAGCCTCCCAATCAAGACAAGGGGGAACAAAAGAAATTTCCACCCGACGTTAAAATAGTAAACGTGTTACACGTGATCAAGAGAAAAAACAATGCGGCACTCCTTGAAAAATATACCCAAGTGCCCATCACCGCGAAGTCCTGCCACTGGTCGTCTCAACCGATCACCTTCGACCATCGTGATTACGCATCAAGTATCCGGCACGCAGGATGGGCTGCACTGGTATTAGACCCAGTAATTGGCGGATACCACTTCACACGAGTCCTGATGGATGGCGGCAGTAGCCTAAACCTAATATATCAGGATACAATCCGCGGGATGGGGTTAGACCCAACACAAATTCGCCATAGCAATACTACCTTTAAAGGAGTAACGCCAGGCCCAGGGGCTCGTTGTACGGGCTCCCTCCTACTACAAGTTATATTCGGCTCCCCCGATAACTTCCGTCGCGAGCATTTAACTTTTCACATCGCTCCGTTTAAAAGTGGCTATGAAGCACTACTCGGACGTGAAGCTTTCGCTCGCTTTAATGCAATACCACACTACGCCTCCCTAACACTCAAGATGCCCGGTCCACGTGGCATCATTTCAGTGCACGGAAGTATCAAGCGATCTCTGCGCGCCGAAGAGAGTGAGGCTGCCTTAGCAGCCGTACACTAAAGGCGCCCGGACCAGCAAAAGCATCCAATAGGTTGTCAAGACCTCAGACACAACTAACCAAATCCGGCACCACTGCTCATATCAAATAAACGGTCACACCCCTATCTTTCAAAAGTACAAGGGGCTCAATGCACGCAGACGAGTGGCGATTTCTTCTTATCTTGAATTATACATGGTTTCTTTAGAAAACTATCCTTTTGCACGACAACCTTTTTACCTAAATTCCTCTCTTTTACAGATAATCATCGTGCTACACCCGTCCAGAATACGGCACAACGGAGACACAGGCGCAGACGTGCAGCAGGGACCCAACCCAAGGATTCTTTTTAGATTAAGACCCTGCGTAAACCTTTTTTACTGTCTCTTGTTGATACATATCCACCGTTGAGAAGGATGCTGACGTCTTGGCATGTGGCCACGCCAGAACAATGCACGTACCTGGACACAAGGGGCTTCTTACAAAGGCCATTCTTCAGGCCCGGTTTATACCACAAAGACCGAATACCTTAGGGAGTATTCGACGTCGCGAGTTTGGCCCTATATGCATAAGCTCCGAATCATTGTCTTTGGTCAAATGTTGGGTTTGCCCGGCTCCTGTGTTTTGGTGCCTTATGTTCCGCTTTACCGGCTAAGGTAGCACCAGGAGAACTACTGCGATTGTGCCCTGGTTCATCCGGACGAGCGCCTCAGTAGAGAAAGCCGAAAACTGACTGTCATGATCTAGCGTGAGACTGGTCAACCACTCGATGACCCATGGGAATGTTAGAATTCCTCCGCCTTAACGAAGGGCCGCTTTCCGGCCAGGCATATACGCACCCCCGGATCAGGAGAGTGCGGAGCCACCAGGGGCTATCTAGTAGCCCCACTGTCAAACTCCTATGGCTAAGTGAAAGTGTTAAAGCATTATAGTCAGGTTGCCTCGCTCGCTCCGCTATCACCTCCTTAATAGGACCAAGACGTTGGGTTAAGTGTGAACGCGTGTTTCTGCGAACACCTCTACATTATATGCGTGAGGGTTGAAGCCGACGACTGCAATCTTTCAGGTTATACACATGTATACATAAACGGCCACCCAGGAGGCATCACATTACTTTCAGGAAAAAGTATAAAAGTAGCCTCATAAAAATTTAAAAAGCATTTCGCTTACAATGAGATTACATGTCAATCAAACATAATATTTTTTGAGCACTGGGTCTCTATCAAACGAGCACCCTCAAGAACTTCCTCAAAGTAGTGCTCAGCAGCCCTTCGACCTACGGCCGAATCCTGCGCTGCAACAGTGGTAGCATCCATCTCTGCCCAGTATGCTTTAGCACGGGCAAAGGCCATTCGTGCACCTTCTATGCACGCCGACCTCTTCATCGCATTTATGCGCGGCACCACATCGAGGACCTACTGCACCAAGCTGAAATAGCTGCTCGGTTTTGACCTTCCGGGCCATAGTTGATCCACAACAGACCTCATGGAGAGTCCGGACAACCTATTTAGTTCGGCCCATTTGATTAATTGGTCCGTCAATGAAAGCGGACGCTCGGGAGAAAGGAATTGCTTCCAAAACAGCTGGTCTACTTCACGGTCCGTCTGACTCTGGAAGTACTTGGCCGCATCGGCAGCGCTCGCCGCCAAATCCATATACGCATCCTCCGAACTCCACAGCCGATCCAGAGGCGCATACCGTGGATCTCCGTACTTCCTCTGCAGCATAAAGGACTTCCCGGCTACAATATCCCCAGCTTCCCACAGCTCCTCCTTCTTTGCCCTCATAGTAGAGCGGAGGTCTTTTCCCGTTACAGCAGCCTTCTCAAGGTCCGATGCCTTCGCCTGGTTTTCCTTTTCAAGAGCCCGGCAACGGTCTACGGCGGCTTTTAATTCTACGGCCATATTAGCCATCTTCTTCCGGCTCTCGCCATGTGCGGTCTTCTCGGCTCGCAACTCTTCGGCCGCCTTCAAAGCAGCCGCATTACCCAATCTTGCTTGTTCCTTGGCTCGGGCAAGTTCCGCCCGCAAGGCTTCAACAGTGGCAGCTCCATCTGCAGTCATAACATGTTAAAAACACTGGCATCATACTCTTCCTATTTGGCGTTTACCAGACAAGGATCCTTACCCTGTGCCTCGTCAAGCCTTTTGTTAACAAGCTCGATGTCGGCATCTGCCACATCCAACCGCCGTTCTAAATGGGCAAACTGGCTAGTCCGGCTGGCCACCGAAGCTTCCATCTCCTGCACATAAAGGCAGTATGGTTATTACCTGGGAATATGATCCTCCGTTCGTCATCGTTTCCGACGACAACCAGAGTCTCAGGGGCTACTATCTACACAGGGCACACCTAGCATGTGCAGGACTATTACACATTCCTTTTCACGTACCTCAAAGCCTGTCAGTAGACTCATAAAAGCTTCATGCAATCCGCTTTCGGCGGACGATATCCTCTCCATCACCATATTCATCAGCACACGGTGATCATCTGAGATGACCGCTCGCCCCACCAACTCCCTCAGAATGTCCGATCGCACACTAGACGGCGCCGGACTCTTTTGTCTACCCTCTTCGGGAGCCGGACACTGGGAGCCTCGGGGATCGATTGGATCACCTTCTGGCCTCTCCGCACTCGGAGAGGCCCTCCGCGACAACACTTCAGGGTCGCCCGCTTCCAGAGCGGAGGAGTCCGGAGGAGGCGTCTCGCTCTCCATCATCTCTGGAAGAAGATCCCCCAAAGACGATCTCATTTGAGAGGGGCTAAGGCCCGAACTGCACAAATATATGCGGTGGTTATTTTCTCAGAAGAAAAAAAAGATGGCATATCTGTACTACTAAAGTTTTCGGGTCACTTACGACTCCCGGGAGAATTGATCCCCCCGCGGACTTTGTGCGGCAGCACCGCCCCCCGAGGTAGGGCCCCCGGTAGAAGATTTCTTCTCCCGTTTGGAAGCTTCGGCTTCCGAGTTCCCGGGCGTAGTCCTTTTCCTTTTCTGGTCGTCTTCCTTTGTGGAGACACTCGCTCCCTCGGTTAGAATAGGCAGCGTTGGGGGCCCGCGTCTGCCCGCATTACCCTCCACAGTATCTTCCTTCAAGGGATCCGGGCAAGGTGCGGTCTGGAGCATCTTTTCCAATACCGGATTCTCCAAGCCCTCGGGGAGGGGGGCCGAACACCGAATCAATTTCGCCTTTGTTAGCCAGTCCTGGTCGAAAAAGCAAACTCTCAATAACTTCGTAACGAAGGAAAGATAATATGTTTGGCCGAAAGATTCTTTACCTATTCGGCGGCGCGGTCACTGCTCAGGCCCACGTCCTCGGTGATTTCCGGACACTCTACTTGATGTCCGAAGAATGACTTATACATATCCTCGTGCGTCAGGCCGAGAAAATTTTGAATGGCACGCGGACCCTCGGGATTGAACTCCCACAAGCGAAGGGGCCAACGTTTGCAAGGCTGGACTTGATGAACTAGCATAACTTGTATTACCGCGACCAAACTGAGATCTCCGTTCAAGAGATCTCGAATGCGGCTTTGCAGTAAAGGCACGTCCTTGGCTGGACCCCAGCTCAGTCCTCTGCTGATCCATGACATCAGTCGTGGTGGAGGGCCCGAGCGAAAAACGGGGGCGGCCGCCCACTTGGCACTTCTAGGAGTCGTGACGTAGAACCACTCATGTTGCCACAATGCAGACACCTCTGGGATGGAACCTTTGGGCCATGGAGCTCCCGTCATCTTGCATATTGAGGCGCCTCCACACTCTTTATGTTGCCCTTCAATCACCGTCGGCTTTACTTCAAAGGTCTTGAGCCATAAGCCGAAGTGGGGGGTAACCCGGAGGAAGGCCTCACATACGACAACAAAAGTCGTGATATGCAGGAAGGAGTCCGGAGCTAGATCATGGAAATCTAGCCCATAATAAAACATCAAGCCCCTGACGAAAGGATCCAGTGCAAAACCTAGACCCCGGAGGAAGTGGGGGACGAACAAAACGCTCTCGTTGGGTTTGGGAGAGGGGACGGCCTGCCCCTGGGGAGGCAGCCGATGCGATATTTCAGCGGTTAGATACCTGGCCTCCCTCAACTTTTTGATGTCTTCTTCCGTGACGGAGGAGGGCATCCATCGGCCTTGAAGGCAGGATCCGGACATGACTGAAGGTTCGGAGCACCTGACCTGAGCTTTGGGCGTTTGAGCTTGAGGCGGGGGAAGGATTCGATTGAGCACGGGAGGGAAAAGTAAAAGCTTTGCCCCTTTATAGAGAGGGTGGATATCAAGCGTCCTCCCCGTGTCCGTTTGGACTTGCCTATGATCTAGGAGTCCTAGAAGCGGTTGGGTTACCCACGCCCATATTGATGAGAATCTCGTAATGAGGGGACACGATCTCTGCTTTGACAAGACGTGCCAAGGAAACCGCCTCGCATAACGCGCTGGGGTGGGATAGTGAAACAATTTGGATAAAGGCTTGGCCATGGCGTGTCGCACCACGGAATACGTCAGCAGATTAGATTTGTGTTAATATTATTATTCTCTCTATGGCAATATGTGGAAACTTATTTTGCAGAGCCGGACACTATCTTTGTGTTCAAGATCTTCTATGAAGTATTTGGAGGAGGAACCCGCCTTGCAATGCCCAAGACAATTTGCGCGCCGGACTCGTCGTCATTGAAGCCTGGTTCAGGGGCTACTGAGGGAGTCCTGGATTAGGGGGTGTTCGGATAGCCGAACTATACCTTCAAGCCGGGCTCCTGGACTATGAAGATACAAGATTGAAGACTCCGTCCCGTGTCCGGAAGGGACTTTCCTTGGCGTGGAAGGCAAGCTTGGCGATACGGATGTTCAAATCTCCTACCATTGTAACCGACTCTATGTAACCCTAACCCTATCCGGTGTATATATAAACCGGAGGGTTTTAGTCCGTAGGACAACTTACACATCAACAATCATACCGTAGGCTAGCTTCTATGGTTTAGCCTCTCTGATCTCATGGTAGATCAACTCTTGTAATACCCATACCATCAATATTAATCAAGCAGGATGTAGGGTTTTACCTCCATCGAGAGGGCCTGAACCTAGGTAAAACTTCGTGTCCCCTGCCTCCTGTTACCATCCGGCCTAGACGCACAGTTCGGGACCCCCTACCCGAGATCCGCCGGTTTTGACACCGACAACTGCCACCAAGCTATAACGGCTTCGTGATGAACTATAATATGCAAGGGATGGAAAACACTATTCCCGAGCTCTTTGCAATGCTCAAATCTACGGAGGTAGAAATCAAGAAGGAGCATCAAGTGTTAATGGTTAACAAGACCACTAGTTTCAAGAAAAAGGGCAAAAGAAAGAATGGGAACTTCAAGAAGAATAGCAAGCAAGTTGATGCTCCCGGTAAGAAGCCCAAGTCTGGACCTAAGCCTTAAACTGAGTGCTTCTACTACAAAGGGACTGGTCACTGGAAGCGGAACTGCCCCAAGTATTTGGCGGATAAGAAGGATGGCAAAGTGAAAGGTATATTTGATATACATGTTATTGATGTGTACCTTACTAATGCTCGTAGTAGCACCTGGGTATTTGATACTGGTTTTGTTGCTCATATTTGCAACTCGAAACAGGGGCTACGGATTAAATGAAGATTGGCTAAGGACGAGGTGACGATGCGCGTCGGAAATGGGTCCAAGGTCGATGTGATCAACACCGGCCCACTATCTCTACATCTACCTTCGGGATTAGTTTTAGACCTGAATAATTGTTATTTGGTGCCAGCGTTGAGCATGAACATTATATCTAGATCTTGTTTGATGCGAGACAGTTATTCATTTAAATCAGAGAATAATGGTTGTTCTATTATATGAGTAATATCTTTTATGGTCATGCACCCTTGATGAGTGGTCTATTCTTGTTGAATCTCGATCGTGGTGATACACATATTCATAATATTGATGCCAAAAGATGCAAAGTTAATAATGATAATGTAACTTATTTGTGCCACTGCCGTTTAGGTCATATTGGTGTAAAGCGCATGAAGAAACTCTATGCAGATGGGATTTTGGAATCACTTGATGCTTGCGAACCATGCCTCATGGGCAAGATGACTAAGACTCCGTTCTCCGGAACAATGGAGCGAGCCAGTGACTTATTGGAAATAATACATACTGATGTATGCGGTCCAGTGAGTGTTGAGGCTCGTGGAGGGTATCATTATTTTTTGACATGCACAGATGATTTGAGCATATATGGGTATATCTACTTAATGAAACACAAGTCTGAAACATTTGAAAAGTTCAAAGAATTTCAGAGTGAAGTGGAATCATTGTAACAAGAAAATAAAGTTTCTACGATCTGATCGCGGAGGCGAATATTTGAGTTACGAGTTTGGTATTCATCTAAAACAATGTGGAATAGTTTCGCAACTCACGCCACCTGGAACACCATAGCGTAATGGTGTGTCCGAACATCGTAACCGTACTTTATTAGATATGGTGCGATCTACGATGTCTCTTACCGATTTACCACTATCGTTTTGGGGTTATGCATTAGAGACAGTTGCATTCACGTTAAATAGGGCACCATCTAAATCCATTGAGACGACACCGTATGAACTATGGTTTGGCAAGAAACCAAAGTTGTCGTTTCTTAAAGTTTGGGGTTGCGATGCTTATGTGAAAAAGTTTCAAACTGATAAGCTCGAACCCAAATCGGAGAAGTGCGTCTTCATAGGATACCCAAAAGAAATTGTTGGGTACATCTTCTATCACAGATCCGAAGGCAAGATTTTTGTTGCTAAGAATGGATCCTTTCTAGAGAAGGAGTTTCTCTCGAAAGAAGTGAGTGGGAGGAAAGTAGAACTTGATGAAGTAATTTTACCTTCTCTCAAATTGGAAAGTAGCTCATCATAGAAATCAGTTCTAGTGCTGCCTACACCAACTAGAGAGGAAGCTAATGATAATGATCATGAAACTTCAGATCAAGTTACTACCAAAGCTCGTAGATCAACCAGAGCATGTTCCGCACCAGAGTGGTATGGTAATCCTGTTCTCGAAGTCATGTTACTAGACCATGATGAACCTACTAACTATGAGGAAGCGATGATGAGACCAGATTCCGCAAAATGTCTTGAGGCCATGAAATCTGAGATAGGATCCATGTATGAGGACAAAGTGTGGACTTTGGTGGACTTGCCCAATGATCGGCAAGCCATTGAGAATAAATGGATTTTCAAGAGGAAGATGGACGCTGATGGTAGTGTTACTATCTACAAAGCTCGACTTGTCGCAAAAGGTTTTTGACAAGTTCAAGGTGTTGACTACGATGAGATTTTCTCACTCATAGCGGTGCTTAAGTTTGTCTGAATCATGTCAGCAATTGCCACATTTTATGAAATCTGGTAAATGGATGTCAAAACTGCATTCCTTAATGGATTTCTTAAAGAAGAGTTGTATAAGATGCAACTAGAAGGTTTTGTCAATCCTAAAGGTGCTAAGAAAGTGTGGAAACTCCAGCGATCCATCTATGGACTTCTGCAAGCATCTCGGAGTTGGAATATATGATTTGATGAGGTGATAAAAGCATATGGTTTTATACAGACTTATGGTGAAGCCTGTATTTACAAGAAAGTGAGTAGGAGCCCTGTAGCATCTTTGATATTATATGTGGATGACATATTGTTGATCGGGAATGATATAGAATTTCTGGATAGAATATTGTTGATCGGGAATGATATAGAATTTCCGGATAGCATAAAAGGATACTTGAATAAGAATTTTTCAATGAAAGACCTCGGTGAAGCTCCTTATATATTGGGCATCAATATTTATAGAGATAGATCAAGACGCTTAATTGGACTTTCACAAAGCGCATACCTTGATAAAGTTTTGAAGAAGTTTAAAATGGATCAGTCAAAGAAAGGGTTCTTGCCTGTGTTACTAGGTGTGAAGTTGAGTCAGACTCAATGCCCGACCACTGCAGAAGATAGAGAGAAAATGAAAGTCATTCCCTATGCCTCGGCCATAGGTTTTATCATGTATGTAATGCTATGTACCAGACCTGATGCGTGCCTTGATATAAGTCTAGCAGGGGGGCACTGAAGTAATCCAGGAGTAGATCACTGGATAGCGGTCAAGAACATCCTGAAGTACCTGAAAAGGACTAAGGAAATGTTTCTCAGTTATGGAGGTGATAAAGAGTTCGTCGTAAAGAGTTACGTCGATGCAAGCTTTGACACCGATCTGGATGATTCTAAGTCTTGATCTGGATACATATTGAAAGTGAGACAATTAGCTAGAGTAGCTCCTTGCAGAGCATTGTAGACATAGAAGTTTGCAAAATACATATAGATCTGAATGTGGCAGACCCATTGACTAAACTTCTCTCACAAGCCAAACATGATCACACCTTAGTGCTCTTTAGATGTTAATCACATAGCGATGTGAACTAGATTATTGAATCTAGTAAACCCTTTGGGTGTTGGTCACATAGTAATGTGAACTATGGGTGTTAATCACATAAAGATGTGAACTATTGGTGTTAAATCACATGGCGATGTGAACTAGATTATTGACTCTAGTGCAAGTGGGAGACTGAAGGAAATATGCCCTAGAGGCAATAATAAAGTTGTTATTTTATACTTCCTTATATCATGATAAATGTTTATTATCCATGCTAGAATTGTATTAACCGGAAACTTGATACATGTGTGGATACATAGACAAAACAATGTGTCCCTAGTAAGCCTCTACTAAACTAGCTCGTTAATCAAAGATGGTTCAGTTTCCTAACCATAGACATGTGTTGTCATTTCATGAACATGATCACATCATTAGGAGAATGATGTGATGGAAAAGACCCATCTGTTAGCTTAGCATAATGATCGTTAAGTTTTATTGCTATTGCTTTATTCATGACTTATACATATTCCTTTGACTATGATATTATGCAACTCCTGAATACTGGAGGAACACCTTGTGTGCTATCAAACGTCACAACGTAACTGGGTGATTATAAAGATGCTCTACAGGTGTCTCCGAAGATGTTTGTTGGGTTGGCATAGATCGAGACTAGGATTTGTCACTCTGAGTATCGGAGAGGTATCTTTGGGCCCTCTCGGTAATGCACATCACAATAAGCCTTGCAAGCAATGTGACTAACAAGTTAGTTGTGGGATGATGCATTACAGAACGAGTAAAGAGACTTGCCGGTAACGAGATTGAACTAGGTATGAAGATACCGACGATCGAATCTTGAGAAAGTAACATACCAATGACAAAGGGAATAACGTATGTTGTCATTGCGGTTTGACCAATAAAGATCTTTGTAGAATATGTAGGAACCAATATGAGCATCCAGGTTCCATTGTTGGTTATTGACCAGAGATGTGTCTCGGTCATGTCTACATAGTTCTTGAACCCGTAGGATCTACACGCTTAACGTTCAATGACAATTTGTATTATGAGTTATGTGTTTTGGTGACCTAAGATTGTTCGGAGTCTTAGATGAGATCACGGACATGACGAGGAGTCTTTAAATGGTTGAGAGGTAAAGATTGATACATTGGACAATAGTATTCGGACACCGGAATGGTTCCGGAATATTTCAGAGTACCGGGAGGTTGATACGTCTCCAACGTATCTATAATTTTTTATTGTTCCATGCTGTTATATTATCAATCTTGGATGTTTTATAATAAATTTATATCATTTTTTGGTACTAACCTATTGACATAGTGCCAAGTGCCAGTTGTTGTTTTCTTGCATGTTTTTTACATCGCAGATAATCAATATCAAACGGAGTCCAAACGCAGCGAAACTTTTTGTGGATTTTTTGGACCAGAAGACAACCAATGGGCCCAAGAAGCACCTGGGGGCTGCTCTGAGGGGAGCACAACCCACCAGGGCGCGCCTGGAGGCCTAGGCGCGCCTTGGTAGGTTGTGTCCACCTCGGGTGCCCCCCGGACCACCTCTTTACTCTATAAATACCCCAATATTCCAAAAACCCGAGGGGAGTCGACAAAAATCAATTCCAGCCGCCGCAGAGTCCAGAACCACCAGATCCAATCTAGACACCATCACGGAGGGGTTCACCACTTCCATTTGTGCCTCTATGATGATGCGTGCGTAGTTCTTTGTGGACCTTCAGGTCCGTAGTTAGTAGCTAGATGGCTTCCTCTCTCTCGTTTGATTCTCAATACAATGGTTTCTTGGAGATCCATATGATGTAACTCTTTTGCGGTGTGTTTGTTGGGATCTGATGAACTTTGAGTTTATAATCAGATCTATCTCTTTTTATCCATGAAAGTTATTTGAGTTTTTTTATCTCTTATATGCATGATTGCTTATAGCCTCATATTTCTTCTCCAATATTTGTGTTTTGTTTGGCCAACTTGATCTATTTATCTTGCAATGGGAAGAGGTGCTTTGTGGTGGGTTCGATCTTACGGTGCTTGATCCCAGTGATAGAAGGGGAACCGACACGTATGTATCATTGCTACTAAGGATAAAACGATGGGGTATATTTCTACATAAATAGATGTTGTTCTACATCATGTCATCGTTCTTATTGCATTACTTTGTTTCTCCATGAACTTAATACACTAGATGCATGCTGGATAGCGGTCGATGTGTGGAGTAATAGTAGTAGATGCAGGCAGGAGTCGGTCTACTAATCTTGGACGTGATGCCTATATAATGATCATTGCCTGGATATCGTCATGAGTATTTGAAGTTCTATCAATTGTCCAACAGTAATTTGTTCACCCACCATTTGCTATTTTTCTCGAGAGAAGCCACTAGTGAAACCTACGCCCCCTGGTCTCTTTCTCATATTATTTACCTTTGCGGTCTATTTTCCTTTGCTTTTATTTTCAGATCTACTAAACCAAAAATGCAAAAAAATACCTTGCTACAATTTATTCTTATTTATTTTATTCGGCGTTTGATCTATCAATTTACTACAATTTATTCATGTTTGTTTGCCAATTTCTGGCATCGTTACCTGAAAGGGATTGACAACCCCTTTTACATGTCGGGTTGCGAGTATTTGTTATTTGTGTGCAGGTGATATTTATGTGTTATTGCGTGGTCCTCCTACTGGTTCGATAACCTTGGTTTCATCACTGGGGGAAATACCTACCGTCGTTGTGCTGCATCATCCCTTCCTCTTTGGGGAACTACTGACATAGCTTCAAGCCGTTATCAAAAGGATTTTTTGGCACCGTTGCCGGGGAGGATCATCTACATCTACCAGGTTCCTAATCACAAATCTCATCTCCTTGCAATTTACATTATTTGCCATTTGCCTCTCGTTTTCCACTCCCCCACTTCACAAAAAATTTCCGTTTTATTAGCCCTCTTTATCGTTCGCCTTTTTCTCATTCGATCTTATGTTTGGTTGTGTTGCCATGTGCCTTCTATTTGCTTGCATCTTCGCTTCCTAAAAATCTATTGATATGGATCCTCATCCACTTGCTAATCTTTTCAAAAAATCCAATTATGATGAACCAATTGCTAGTGATTTGAGTGCACTAGATTATCTCTATGAAGTTTTGCTTGAGATTCGTGAATCTGAAAATTGTGATGAATTGTTAAATGAAGGAATTTATAAAGTGATTCATGATACCTCCTTGAATGAAAAGCATGATTGCAATGATGTTATTATTTTCAATTCTGCTAACACTATGCAAAACCCCAAGCTTGGGGATGCTTATTTTTCTATGTTGCAATGATCATGATTGGGGTGATTTTTCCTATGATCTTGAAAATTTATTTAAGCCTCATGATGAATATGTTTGAAATTATATCGAAAGTGGGTTTGGAAGAGTGTCAACTCTAGGTAAAAGTAATCCCACATATTTGGAGAGTGTTCAATCTTATTAAATATTTGATAAAGGTGGGCTTGGAGAGGTCATGACTTTATTTGATGATAATCCCACTATTTTGGAAGAGGGTCAATTTTGTATGCATGTGGATCATGTAGAAAATATGTTATGTGATAGCTATATTGTTGAATTTTAGTATGATCCCACTTCTAATTATTTTGAGAGAGGGAAATATGGTTGTAGAAATTTTCATCTTACTAAATTACCTCTTGTTGTGTTAAGATTCTCAATGTTTTATTCCTCTTCTTTGCATATGTTAGATGTTTCTTGTCTTGATAATATGTTTGCTTATAAAATTCCTATGCATAGGAAGTATGTTAGACTTAAATGTGTTTTTCATATATTTCATGATGCTCTCTTTGTATTTTAATTCATATCTTTCGTGTGAGCATCGTTGAAATCTTATGCCTAGCTACGAGCATAAAACAATAAAGCTTGTTGGGAGGCAATCCAATGAATAAAATTTATTTTTGCTTTTTGCTTTCTATTCTTGAGTGTTTGCACAATTATGATACTGTTATGATTGTGTTTTTTTGTGTTTTAATTAGTGTTAGTGCCAAGTAAAGCCTTTAGGATCTTCTTGGGTGATAGTTGTTTGATCTTGCGGAAAAAACAGAAACTTTTGTGCTCGCGAACATAATTTTTATTTTTAACCAGAGAGTGATAAAATACCAATTCCTTTTGCAGTAGATCAATATACAAATTGCCCAGGTCTTCCTAATTTTTCAGAGTTTTTGGAGTTACAGAAGTATTCGAAATATCCAGATTGCTACAGACTATTATGTTTTTGACAGATTCTGTTTTCTTTGCGTTGTGTGCTTGTTTTGATGATTCTATGGTTTTCTTTGATGAGTTTTTGCCATAGGAAAGTTGGAATACAGTAGATATAATGCAAGAACAAAATACGAATTGGTTTGCTTCAACACATATAGTAGTAATTTGTTTTCTTATGCTAACGGATCTCACGAAGGCTTTTCTTGAGTTTTGTATGATTGAAGTTTTCAAGTTTTGGGTTATCTTACGATGGATGAAGGAATAAGGAGTAAGAAGAGCCTAAGCTTGGGGATGCCTCGGCATCCCAAGCTATTATCCAAAGAGATCAAGCAACTAAGCTTGGGTATACCCTAAGTGGCATCCCCTGTTTCTACTATGACCATCGGTATTTTACTCGAAGCTATATTTTTATTCATCACATACTATGTGTTCTGCTTGGAGCGTCTTGTATGATATGAGTATTTGCTTGTTTTATTTTGTGTTTTTAGTCTTGATCCCTTGCTGGACACACTATTTGAGAGAGCCAAAATTATGCCATGACTTGTTAGAATTGCTCTCTATGCTTCACTTAGATTTTTATGAGCTATGGATTTGCTCTAGTGCTTCACTTATACCTTTTTGAGCATGGTGTGCTTTGGTATTTTTGAAGAAATGCTCTCTTGCTTCACTTAGATTTATTTGAGAGTTGATAAAATTTTCAAGAAATTCTCTCTTGCTTCACTTAAATTATTTTGAGAGAAAGAAATATTATGCTCATGATCTTTATTTATATTTGTTTGAGCTTATCAAAAGCAACACATAAAAATTAGTTCCAAAGTGATAGATATCCAAGAAGGATATAATAAAAACTTTCATGAAGATCATTGGACAAAATAAACTTGATTCTTAGTAATAGTTTTGAGATATGATGATGTGATTGTCGGATGTGGGGCTCCGGCAAACCCTTAAGGTTCGAACACTGGGGTGCGCGTGAAGTCTTCCCCTCCTACCAATCTACACTCTAGCTCGCTAAGATCTCGCGGACGAACTCGACGAACTCACAACACAGAAAGACATGGGGTTTATACTGGTTCGGGCCACCGTTGTGGTGTAATACCCTACTCCAGTGTGGTGGTGGTGGATTGCCTCTTGTGCTGATGATGAACAATACAAGGGGAGAATAGCCTCCTGAGGTTGAGGTGTTCTTGCGCATGTGAGCTTGTAGTGTGTCTCTCGATCTCTGATGATCTCCCCGGATCTCCCCTCCTACTATGGTGGCTAGTCCTATTTATAGAGGCCCTGGTCCTCTTTGTGAGTCCATGTGGTGGTACCCTTAATTTTGTGATGATTATATTGCCAATGTTTTTGCTCACTTTGGGAGTTATTTTAGTGGGGTTGCAAATCCCAGTTTGTTGGATCAAGGACCTGATCTATTTTATGTGACTTATCTGGATGGCGTTGATTGTATTAAACTGTTAATTTGGATTGACTTGGGTCAAGCTCAGGAAGTTTGTGCTCGCAATAGTTGCTTGTTTCCATTGTGTGCAGGTTCCAATGAGTGCGACGGTAGTCGACAACGAGGATGGTTGGCATAAGGCTTGAAGAGCTAAGATGTGACCATGGACGTTGTGCGGGATCATGCGGCTCAAAGCAACGCACAAGTTTTGGACAAGGACTATATGGAGGCAAACGAGAAGACCATGTCAAGTGAAGGTTATTTTGGTATGTTTACCAAAATCCACTAAGAAGCAAACCAAGAGAGTGATTGTGGTGTTGCTTAAGAGTGGAAAATGTTATTTACAAGTGGCTAAGTAAAAATGGCTATTTGTTTTAGTGTTTTGGGCTTGGCCCATTCGGTGGGAACCATGGCCCATTCAATGGCGGTGGAAGGCTGATCCAGCATTATATGTAAGCTGCTAGGTTTTCTCTTGTGGAAAGATACAGGACCCGCCGCTAGGAGGAGAAAAACAGAGCAGCCGCCGCACATTTGAGAGAGAGCTTCCTGTGTGGGATTTAGCCTATGTGAGAGAGGCTTGTAACTCCAGAAATCTGAGAAATAAATCCTCAAATTGTTCCCAGCCTTGCTATTGTTGAGGTCTGTTGTTTGTCCTTGCAAATCTCGTTTTTCTGCTGTACTGATTTTGTCCCTGCGATTCCTTGGCTATAATGGGTTTTCCGTGATGGAAAATCATGTCTAAATTCATATGCATCCATCCCTAGCCTTAAATCTAGTTATTGTTCAATTTATTCATGGGTTCCTAAGGATGGCGCAAGATTTTATCTTTGGTGATTTATTTTGTGCGAGTTCATACTGAGTTCGTCCTCTGTTCTTGTTTCGATTTGGGGTCACTGTATTTCTAGCAATTTTCTTGGCGTTCTGTGTCGAACGGAAGAGCATCCGCTGATGCTACTGGCTTGCTCCCTTCTATTTTTAGGCTTGGCGTAATTTTCTCAGGTTTTAGTTCATCTTCAGCTATCTGTCGTTCGTCTTTAGGATAGCAGAGTTGGTCAATCCAAATCGGTAGAACTAAAATCGTGGATTTCAGTTAGTTGCTAGTCTAGCTGTTGTATGTGCTACAGATTCTTGTCTAGTGAAATCAGCTCCAGGCAGTGTAGTTCTTCTCCATTGAAAAAGTATTATGCTAGTACATGCAAGTTAAGTACTAGTGTCTTGTGCTAGTGCGTGTTAGTCTTTTGGGTTAAGTAGCTCCCATTTGATTAGCCTATAACCTTGCTGTGTAACCTCTTGGTCTAATTAAGCACTAATTTTTCCAATACACTTTTCCGGTGCTTATTATTCTATGAGCTCTCAAGTCAAGATTTGAGAATTGTTGAACTAGTTTCAGTCTGTTTTGACAGGCATATTTTGTTTCCGTTGCGTATTCCTCTATTCCGAGCATCATAGTTTTTCCGTAACTATCATGCAAAAAATTTAAGAGGTTAAAATTTTCAAGGTCGTCATTCAACCCCCCTTCTGACTCCCGGCATTCGATCCTACACTCTTCCCAAATATCGAGCGGGAAGGGAGCCAACAATGACGGGCTAATTTGAAGGGGGACAACTAGTACAAGCTATCCTGACAAAAGTAGTCTTCGCCTGCACAAAGCTCTGGTGGTGACGCCGCTTTGGGCTCCACGATGACCTCCGTCTTGCAGTCCTGGTCTTGGTCTTGTTGTATCGGAATGACAACCTTTGCCTGATGCATTGGTACTCCACGGCTGCGCTTGCCCCCTTTGCACCAAAGAGGAAACAAGGACGCTGCGCGCGCCGGCGCCCGCTTGGTGCCGATCGTCATGGCTCACGTCACGAGAGCCTAGTGAGGTTCGCCTTGCCTTGATATCTCCGCTCCTCGTGAGCCTGCCTAGCTAGGCCACTTCAGAGGAGGTCTTGCATCGTCCGCCTCGCGAGGCTTGGCCCCTTGCGAGGGTCTTGGATGCTTTGTTGGTGAAGACGGGTCGTACGGCCTGTTGGCTCAGCCACGCTGCGGGCCATAGGCAGGCAAGTATGGGGACCCCCGTTCCCAGAACGCCGACGGTAGCCCCCGGGCCCAAGGTGCGCGCGGGCTTGGCTTCGCGGCAAAGCCAAGGGTCAAGCTCGAAGCGCCGCGGGCCCCAAAAGCCTGCGGCCTTGGTTGACGTGTGGCGGTTGATTGGACGTGGGCGTCTCCGCTTCCCCACGCTGCCCCGACGACTGCACAACTTGACAAGTCCCTGCGACATGCAAGGGAAACCATCATTACCTGCGATCGTGGGAGACGCCAGTTGGCCTTCTCTTGCTCTAAATGGTGAGAGGGGGCGGAGCCCCCGTTGCCCATCTCTTCCTCGCTTGCTCGCTTCTTCTTTGCCTCATTGCTTGCAGCGCCTCCGATGACGCCACGAAGGAAGTTCTCTGCCGCCAAGAAGGGGAAGGCCCCTCGCGAGGACCCCGGTTCCCCGGCGCCCAAGCGCGGTCGTGGCCTTCCGCGCAAGCATGCTGCGACCCCCGCCGTGGCCCACCGTCGAGGCGGCGCCACGGCACACGGAGGGGACCGTCCCAACCATGGCGGTCCAGCTGATGTGGGGAGGTGCGCGATGATGGCGAGGCCTCCCCGCCCGCGCTTCCATTCAGTGGAGGCGTCGCCGGAGTTTGTTGTCTGGTCGGAGAACCCGACCGGCAACTGGCTCCAGCTTCCGCGCTTCCTTGTCAATGAACTGTCGGCCCCTGGTCCAGGAGGGCTCTGGTTGTAGGCGGATGGTTGCTGCAGTAAGGCCCCCTGGGTCACGGTTGAGACTTCCGCCGCGGGCAACATAGCCCTGGCCCGTGGCTGGCAGACGTTTGCCCGCGCGTGCGGCCTGGGCAGGCGGTGCACGCTCCACTTCAAGTATGACGGTGGGTCGATCCTCTATGTGAGGGTGTTCGGGGAAGATGGTCGCCGCGCCGGGTGCTGCCCCGAGACGAACGACGGTGAGGAGGTGCTCGGCCTTGGTGACAGTCACGACGAGGGTGAGGGCGAGCCTGCCCTCGGCGGCGGCCACATCTCTTCCAGCTACGGCGGCTCTTCCTCCAGTGACAGCTCCAGCTGCGATGGCTACGACCAGCCGCCGCGCCTGCTTCGAAGGAGGCAGCGGGTCATCTCATCGCCGCGCCTCCGTGAAGCGTGAGGAGGGGTCTAGCTAGGCTCAGGCGTTGCTAAGGGCCCACCCCCGCGGATTGCCGTTTTGTTTAGCCTTTTCCCTTTCCTGCATCAGAAAATGAAACTAGTATGGGCCCAGAGGGGCGTGTATCGAACTGTGGTTCTTGGTTAATGCAACGTGCGTGTTATTCCCATGCTGTGTTGTTATTTTGTGCAAATATAACCTAACCTGGCGCGTTTGGGACGCCCTTTCCTTCACGAGATGTCTGCGTTTTCTCAGGAACTGCAAAAAAATTGTTAGGGGGTGCGCTAGAGGATTTGCCATTCACCTTGACTTGGCGCTTTGCATCGCGGTACCCGAGGGGCACGGATTAGGAGAGATGCGCCAGCTTCCAGGCTCGAATGAGGGTGACTCGCGAGAAGGCAGAGAGAAGAAAAATGCTCGTGAGGGCACCTGCCTAGCCCCCTCGCGAGGTATGCGAGAGAGAGATCACGAGTAAACCAGAGCCAAAAAACGCGGTAAAAGGCGAAGGAACCAAATTAGCAAGGAACGCCAAAGGCAAACTCGATTAAGGAGAAGCAAGCCAACTACGGAAAGCAAATGAAAAGCCGCATCTGGCACCTAATCTAGTCCTCAAGTCTTCTCACCAGCGCGGAGCTAAGTGATGTCCACTAGGCGTGGGAGGGAGCCCCAGGGCCTGAGGCCGGCGCTCCTGAGACTTCGGGGCGTGTACAACCCCAACTCATTATTACGTGAGAGTGTCACGGGCGGCGATTCTTCACAGGCACCGGGCCTTGCTTCACAGGCTCTGTGCCTTGATTCATAGGCACTGGGCCTTGCTTCACAGGCACTGGGCCTTGCTTCATGGGTAGAACTTCCGGAGGTGCTGGATGTTCCAGGCGTTTTGGATAGGCGTCCCCTCCCGCGTCTCCAAGCGCACGGCGCCAGGCCTGGAAATGTGGACGACCCTGAACGGGCCCTCCCACATGGGTGAAAGCTTGTGCAACCCTTCCCTGGAGAGGACCCGCCTCAGGACTAGGTCACCCGTCTCGAACGTCCTGGAGCGAATGTTGCGATAGTGGTAGTGCCGTAGCGCTTGCTGGTACCTTGCCGCCCTTAATGCAGCTTCGCGACGACGTTCCTCCCCCAGCATGAGATCCATCCCCCGCATGGCGTCCTGCTGCGTTTCATCGAACGCCAGGACCCGCGCGGAGCGATGCTTGACCTCGTGAGGGAGGACTGCTTCAGCTCTGTAGACGAGGAAGAACGGAGTCTCGCCCGTTGGCTTGGTAGCGGTGGTGTGGATGGACCACATCACGGACTGGAGCTCGTCGTGCCAGCCCCTGCCGCAGGCCTCCAGCTTCTTCTTGAAGGTCCTGGTCTTGAGACCCCTCAGGACCTCAGCGTTGGCACGCTCAGCCTGACCATTGCTCCCGGGGTGGGCTACTGAATCGTAGCAGATCTGCGTTCCAAGGTTAGCACAGTAGGTTTTAAAGTGGTTACTAGTAAACTGTGAGCTGTTATCTGTGATGATGCGGTTGGGGACCCCGAAGAGGCTCATGAGGCCCTTGACGAACTTGATAGCAGAGCCGGCTGGAATGGTTCGGACGGCTTCCACTCCCGCCCACTTGGTGAACTTGTCGATGGCGACGTAGAGATAGCGGTAGCCCCCTGGCGCTCGTGGGAACGGGCCTAGGATGTCTAGCCCCCAGACCGCGAACGGCCACGTGAGCGGGATGGTTTGGAGGCCCTGAGCATGCTGATGGATTTGCTTGGCGTGGAATTGGCAAGCTTCGCAGGACTTCACCAGCTCAGCTGCATCGTTGAGTGCTGTAGGCCAATAGAATCCGCTGCGGAAGGCCTTGCCGACGAGGGTCCGTGATGATGAGTGATGTCCATAGTCCCCGCCGTGTATGTCAATCAGCAGCTCCTTCCCTTGATCGCTGGAGATGCAACGCAGCGTGATATCGTTCGGCCATTTCCTGTACAACTCGCCGTCTTGAATGCAGTATGTTGTGGCCTGTCAGGCCACACGCTCCGCGTCTTCTTCCTTCTCCGATAGTGTCCTGTGCATCAGGTACTCCTTGAACTCCTTGGTCCAGCACTCCTCCTGGGGCTCGAACGCCAAGAGCAGCCGAGCTCTCGAGGTCGGGCTGCAAGCTGGGGATCCCTAGGCCGGGGGATGAGGGAGCTCCTCCCGAGGCTGAGTCGTGCTTGAAAGAGGTGGCATAGCTGACGGCTTGAAGAGCCGCTCTTCGAAGACGCTGGGCTCTTGCGGTTGCCGCTTGGATCCTCTCTTGGTGATGTCGTCGGCTTCCTTGTTGGTGCCCCGGGGCACATGCTGCAGCTCCAGGCCTGCAAACTGCTTTTCCATTTTGCGCACCTTCGCAAGGTAGGCCTCCATGTGCTCATCCTTTAGCTCATACACTTTGTTGGAGAAGTTGACGAGGAGCTGTGAGTCGCCCTTGACGGTAAGGCGCCTCACCCCCATAGCCGCCGCAACCTTTAGGCCGTCTATGAGGCCTTCGTATTCTGCGATATTGTTGGAGACCTTCTCGCCGTGCTGGAAGCAGAGTTGCATGGCGTAGCAAAGCTTGTCCTGAGTGGGTGAGATGAGCACTGCTCCAGCCCCCACGCCTTGGTGCGCAAAGGCGCCATCAAAATACATGACCCAGCCGTCTGGCGCCTCGCTTCCTGGGGAGGTGGAACGGTATTCTCCTTCCTCAAGAGCCGGGGCATCTGTCCATTCTACCACAAAATCGGCGAGCGCGACTCCCTTGATGACCCTGGTGGTGCTAAACTCCAGCTGAAATGCTTGCAGCTCGATGTTCCATTCAGCGACCCTTTCGGCTGAGTTTGGGCTCCTGAGTACCCTCTCCAATGGGCAAGACGAGATGACCTTGATGGGGTGCCCCTGGAAGTAGTGCCACAGCTTGCGCGAGGCCACCAAAAGTGCAAGCAGAAGCTTCTGTGGCATGGGGTAGCGCGCCCTTGCGTCCCGCAGTACGGTGCTGACGAAGTACACCGGGTGCTCGACGAGGGCTGGCGCACTGTTGAGGCTTGGGTCCCATGGAGATTGTGGCATATCCTGAGGTGATGGGTCTCCTGAGACCTGACTGTCCTCAGGAGCTTCTGTGATGTTGCCCTGCTGAGCTTGGTCTTCCGCCGCTGATGGCTTTGTTGCACCTTTCTGGCCCCGTGCTGCATCAGCTTTGGCTTGGTGCGACACACCCTTGTCTTGACACTCCTCCCAAACCGCCACTAGCGCCGCGCTGGCGGAGTATGGGGTGGCGGCAAGGTAAAGCACCAGAGGCTCGAGAGGCCGCGGTGCCACCATCACTTGGGGACTGGTGAGGTATTTCTTGAGGTCTCGGAAGGCCTGATCGGCCTCCGGGGTCCACTCGAAGGGGCCTTTCTTCTTCATGAGCTTAAAGAAGGGTAAGGCGCGCTCTGCTAGCTTAGAGATGAAACGCCCTAACATGGTCACCCGTCCTGCCAGCTTTTGCATCTCCTTGAGGGTCTATGGTGGGCTCATGTCTCCGATGGCCTTGATCCTCTCCGGGCTCGCCTCAATCCCTCTGTGGGATACGAGAAACCCTAGCAAGTTGCCAGATGGGACGCCAAACACACACTTCTCCGGGTTAAGCCTCAAGTACACCCGGCACAAACTCTCAAAGGTCTCCTCCAAGTCTTGAATCAATGTCCTCGCCTCGCGAGATTTGACCACTAAGTCATCAACATAGGCCTCTGTGTTCCTGCCGAGTTGCCGCCCCAAGGCGATGTGCATCAGCCGCTGAAAGGTTGCGCCCGCGTTGCGAAGGCCGAAAGGCATGCAGGTGTAGCAGTACACCCCACATGGTGTCAAGAAGGACGTCTTCTCCACATCCTCCACCGCCATCTTGATCTGATGGTATCCAGAGAACGCATCTAGGAAACACAACAAATCGCACTCGGCGGTGGAGTCAACAATTTAATCGATGCGCGGGAGGGGGAACGGATCTTGGGGACAGGCTTTGTTGAGGTTGGTGAAGTCGACGCACATCCGTTCCTTCCCACCTTTCTTCGGTACTACAACGGGGTTCGCCAACCATTCGGGGTATCGAACTTCTCGGATGGTACTTGCCGCCTCCAGCTTGCGTGTCTCTTGGACAATGAAGGCCTGCTTCTTAGTAGACTGCTGTCTTGCTCGCTGCCTCACGGGGCTTACATTGGGGCACACCTTTAGATGATGCTGGATTACCTCTCTCGGGACCCCTACCAGTTGATTGGGCTCCCACGCGAATATCTCCTTGTTCGCGCGCAAAAACCTCACCAAAGCTTCTTCTTGTCCCGGGTCAAGGCCGGTTCCTATGGTGAAAGTGGCTCCTGAAGACCCATCCTCATTGATCGGCACCTGCTTGGTCTCCGTCTTGTCTTGGGTGAACAACTGCCTTTTCTTGGTGGGCACGATCTCCTTGGCCTCTAACGCACCGACACCGGCTGGCTACGCTGCTGCCGCGGTCTTGAAGGCGAGCCCGAGCGCCGTCACGGCCTCCTTAGTGTCCCCCTGGATGGTGAGGACGCCCTTGCTCCCTGGCATCTTCATGAGGTTGTAGGCCGGGCGAGTTGCCGCCATGAACTGAGCGAGAGCCGGGTACCCGAGGATGGCATTGTACGGGAGACCGATGCGGGCGATGTCGAAGTCCACCAGCTTAGTGCGATAGTTTTCTCGCGTGCCAAAGGTGACAGGGAGGCGGATCTACCCCAAAAGGTGAGCAGCTCCACCATCCACTCCTGTGAAGGGCTTGCTGAGGCCAAGCCGTTCGAGCGGCACATGAAGAAGGCTGAAGGCTTCCACGGTGAGCAAGTTGAGGCCGGCGCCGCCGTTGATGAGGGTCTTGGTGACGGCCACATTGCAGATGGTGGGCGTGCAGAGCATCGGAGCATCCCTGAGCCGGCGGTGGAGCCCGGGTGGTCCTCCAAGTCGAAGGTGAGGTCGGCCTCCGGCGGGGCCCAACCCGGCGGACCCCCATGCGCTTGCAGGCTGCCCCAATCTAATGGAAGAAAGGCTTGACGTGGCGATCTGAAGGAGGTGCTTGGGAGCCACCCAGCAGTGTCGCGAATGCGTGGTGTGCCAGCGCCGCGTAGTGCACAGTGAAGAGGTCGCGGAGTTCCCCCCAGGACGTCACCGTGGAATCCCGGGAGGTTGAGCAGCCAAGCACGTGGCTCGCCGGCGAGGGCCAGGGGGAACAAGTTTGCCATGATCTCGGCGTCGCCTCCGGCTTCGAGGACGGCCTCCTCGTATGCTAGCAGGAACATCGCCGAGTCTGCCGCGCCATCCCTGAACTTGGCCGGCCACTGCACTCGCCGCAGGGCGGGGGGCAGGGCTCGGTACCCAAACTCCCAGCTGTTGGTGTTGGCCGCGGAGGTTGGTGGCAGGGCACCTGCCATGGGAGCGCAGTGCGGCGGTACGGGGCGCTGGTTGGTGGAGAGAAGCCCCGGCGCACCCCTACCTAGCGCGCCAAATGTCGGATGTGGGGTCCGGCAAACCCTTAAGGTTCGAACACTGGGGTGCGCGCGAAGTCTTCCCCTCCTACCGATCTACATTCTAGCTCGCTAAGATCTCGCGGACGAACTCGACGAACTCACAACACAGAAAGACACGGGGGTTATACTGGTTCGGGCCATCATTGTGGTGTAATACCCTACTCCAGTGTGGTGGTGGTGGATTGCCTCTTGGGCTGATGATGAACAATACAAGGGGAGAACAACCTCCTGAGGTTGAGGTGTTCTTGCGCATGTGAGCTTGTGGTGTGTCTCTCGATCTCTGATGATCCCAGATCCCCCTCCCTACTATGGTGGCTAGTCCTATTTATAGAGGCCCTGGTCCTCTCCCAAATATCGAGCAGGAAGGGAGCCAACAATGGCGGGCTAATTTGAAGGGGGCAGCTAGTACAAGCTATCCTGACAAAAGTAGTCTTTGCCTGCATAAAGCTCTGGTGGTGACGCCGCTTTGGGCTCCACGATGACGTCTGTCTTGCAGTCCGTGGTCTTGGTCTTGTTGCACCGAAATGACAACCTTTGCCTGATGCATCGGTACACCGCGGCTGCGCTTGCCCCCTTTGCACCAAAGAGGAAACAAGGACGCTGCATGCGCCGGCGCCCACCTGGCGCCCGCCTGGTGCCGATCGTCATGGATCACGTCACGAGAGCCTCGTGAGGTTCGCCTTGCCTTGATATCTCCGCTCCTCGTGAGCCTGCCTAGCTAGGACACTCCATAGGAGGTCTTGCTTCGTCCGCCTCGTGAGGCTTGGCCCCTCGCGAGGGTCTTGGATGCTTTGTTGGTGAAGACGGGCCGTACGGCCTGCTGGCTCAGCCACGCCGCGGGCCGCAGGCAGGCAAGTCTGGGGACCCCCGTTCCCAGAACGCCGACAGTGATATGTGAGTCATCTTGATGAGTAATTATGCTTTAGTAAGAATATTGGTGTTAAGGTTTATGATTCCCTATGCAAGTACAAAAGTCAATAGTCATGCAATGAAATTACATCTACTTGTGGTGCATTATTCAGTGTTAATTATGCTTAATGCTCGCTTATGAGATTATTCGTTTATTGGTTGGTTGCTTCTCAATCTTTTGCTAGCCTTCATTTTGCACTAAGTACGATCACTACTTGTGCATCCAAAATCCTTTAAACCAGTTTTGCCACATGAGTTCACTATACCTACCTATATGCGGTATTCTTTTGCCGTTCTAAGCAAATTTGTATGTGCCATCTCTAATATTCAAAATAAACTTCTCTTTTGTGTGCTCGTACCGCTCGCGAAGCGGTGAGGGGTGGCTAATATTTTCCATGCTAGATGTGTTATTCTCACGATGAGTGTTTATTCACTTGTCATTGCACGAGAGTAAGGCAAAGGTATTAGGGATGCCCAGTCCCGAAATAAAAAATGAATTTACTTTATGTTGTCAAATAATAAATTCCTTGGAAAGTGTTGGTATGGAAGGCACCCGTGGATACGGTTAGCCATGGAAAGTGAAAGTAAGGTGGAAAAAGGAATAAACTTTAATTTCTGTTTGGGAACTGCCTATGATATATCTAGCATGGAAAGTGTTGGGAACTCTAAATTGTTTTTGTTGGTGGGAAAAGTATGCCTCTCAGAATGTTTTTATCTCTCAATTTTCGCTTTGAGCTCTGACACCTCTACAAATCCCTACTTCCCTCTGCGAAGGGCCTTTCTTTACTTCATGTAATTTTTATTTTTGAATTTGAGTCTCCATCTTCTCTTATAAAAGCACCAATTAGGAGGCACTATGATCATACTTGAGCATTGGGTGTAGTTAATATGTGAGTGTGTTTCATGAATGGATCAACGATTGAGCATGATGGGCTATGGATAGCTTATTTTAGCGTTGATATTTTGAAAGACATGGTTACTTGTTGATATGCTTGAGTATTTAAGTTATCATGTCAAAACTAGACTATTGCTTTGAACAATATAAAAGTCCAAATGTCCATGCTATAAAGAAAAGAATATGATATGACATGTTAGGCGAATTCTGTTTTTATCATTTACCTACTCGAGGACGAGCATGAATTAAGCTTGGGGATGCTGATACGTCTCCAACATATCTATAATTTTTTATTGTTCCATGCTATTATATTATCAATCTTGGATGTTTTATAATCATTTTATAGCCATTTTATATCATTTTTTGGTACTAACATATTGACGTAGTGCCAAGTGCCAGTTGTTGTTTTTTGCATGTTTTTTACATCGCAGATAATCAATATCAAACGGAGTGCAAACGCAGCGAAACTTTTTCTGGATTTTTTTGGACCAGAAGACAACCAATGGGCCGAAGAAGCACCTGGGGGCTGCTCCGAGGGGATCACAACCCACCAGGGTGCGCCTGGAGGCCCAGGCGCGCCCTGGTGGGTTGTGCCCACCTCGGGTGCCCCCCAGACCGCCTCTTTACTCTATAAATACCCCAATATTGCAGAAATCCTAGGGGAGTTGACGAAAATCAATTCCAGCCGCCGTAGAGTCCAGAACCACCAGATCCAATCTAGACACCATCATGGAGGGGTTCACCACTGGTGCCTCTCTGATGATGCGTGAGTAGTTCTTTGTAGACCTTCGGGGTCCGTAGTTAGTAGCTAGATGGTTTCCTCTCTCTCGTTTGATTCTCAATGCAATGGTCTCTTGGAGATTCATATGATGTAACTCTTTTGCGGTGTGTTTGTTGGGATCCGATGAACTTTGAGTTTATGATCAGATCTATCTCTTTTTATCCATGAAAGTTATTTGAGTTTCTTTGATCTCTTATATGCATGATTGCTTATAGCCTCGTATTCCTTCTCCGATATTTGTTTTTTTTGGCCAACTTGATCTATTTATCTTGCAATGGGAAGAGGTGCTTTGTAGTGGGTTTGATCTTACGATGTTTGATCCGAGTGGCAGAAGGGGAACCGACACGTATGTATTGTTGCTACTAAGGATAAAACGATGGGGTCTATTTCTACATAAATAGATATTGTCTACATCATGTCATCATTCTTATTGCATTACCCCGTTTCTCCATGAACGTAATACACTAGATGCATGCTGGATAGCGGTCGATGTGTGGAGCAATAGTAGTAGATGCAGGCAGGAGTCGGTCTACTAATCTTGGATGTGATGCCTATATAATGATCATTGTCTAGATATCGTCATGAGTATTTGAAGTTATATCAATTTCCCAACAGTAATTTGTTCACCCATTGTTTGCTATTTTTCTCGAGAGAAGCCACTAGTGAAACCTACGGCCTTCGGGTCTCTTTCTCATATTATTTGCCTTTGCGATCTATTTTCCTTTGCTTATATTTTCCGATCTACTAAACCAAAAAATACAAAAATACCTTGATGCAATTTATTATTATTTATTTTATTTGGCGTTTGGTCTATCAATTTACTACAATTTATTCACGTCTATTTGCCAATTTCTAGCACCGTTACCCGAAAGGGATTGACAACCCCTTTTACATGTCGGGTTGCGAGTATTTGTTATTTGTGTGCAGGTGTTGTTTACGTGTTGTTGCTTGGTCCTCCTACTGGTTCGATAACCTTGGTTTCATCACCGAGGGAAATACCTACTGCCGCTGCGCTGCATCATCCCTTTCTCTTTGGGGAACTGCTGACGTAGCTTCAAGCCTCTATCAGAGGTTATCGGAACCCCCGGGGAAGTAATGGGCCTACATGGGCCATAGGGGAGAGAGAGGGAAGCCCGCAAGGAGTGCCCCCCATGGGAGTCCAAATTGGACAAGGGGGAGGGGCGCGGCCCCCTTTCCTTCTCCCTCTCCCTCTCCCTCTCCTTCCCTTTCCCCCTCTGAAAGAAAGGAAGGGGGCGACTAGGATTGGGAGTCCTAGTCGGTTCCCCCCCATGGCAGGCCCCCTGTGGATGGCCTCCTCCCTCTCCTCCTTTATATACGGGGGTAGGGGCACCCCAAAGCACAACAGTTGTTTCTTAGTCGTTTGATGCCCCCTCCACAGTTTACTCCTCCGGTCATATTGTCGTAGTGCTTAGGCGAAGCCCTGCGCGGATCACATCACCATCACCATCACCACGCCATCGTGCTGACGAAACTCTCCCTCGACACTTTGCTGGATCAAGAGTTCGAGGGATGTCATCGAGCTGAACGTGTGCTGAACACAGAGGTGTTGTATGTTCGACACTTGATCGGTTGGATCGTGAAGACGTTTGACTACATCAACCACGTTAACCTAACGCTTCCGCTCTCGGTCTATGAGGGTACGTGGACACACTCTCCCCCTCTCGTTGCTATGCATCTCCTAGATAGATCTTGCGTGTTCGTAGGAATTTTTTTGAAATTGCATGCTACGTTCCCCAACAAGTACATGGTGCAAGGATATCCTTTATGATTCACGTATTGATGAGGCAGACCAGGCGAAAATTGTTATTGTCATGTTGCAATATGGACATCCTATTCCGAAACAACATAGCACATGACAGAGTGAGCATGAACCTGGTCCAGTCCATGAAGCACATTAGAGAATCCCTAACTTTGTTGGAGCTTCCATTGGATCAGACCAGAATTTTGCTTGGTTTCGGATGGAGACCGCCTGATCATGATTGGGTTAAAATCAACACAAAGGCTAGTGTCTCATCGACTGAAAATAAAAGTGGAGTAGTAGGATTAGCAAGAACTTCTACTACATTTATTGTTGTGCCTGGAGCGGTACCCCAATGTCATGGATCCACTAACAACAGAAGCTTTCACTCTGCAAGATGGAGTGATTTTTGCAAAGCTCTGGGGATTTTCGTGAGTGGTGATGGAAGTGGATTTCTTAGATGTGGTACAACTATGGAACTCGTGACGCTTCTCGCGCTTTATTGTAGCGACGTTACTTTTAGGGATCGAAGAGCTAGCCTCATTTTTTCTTTCTTTTGATAGTCAACATGTAATGAGAAATGCCAATCTATCGGCCCACTTGTGTGCAAAACACGTAAGCACACTTAGGGTTATCGGCTGTTGGATGGACTCCCCACCCGGCTTCCTCATGACCAACGTCATGGCTCATCGTGTTGGTGCCGAGATTGTTTGAATAAAGCTCAAAGTTTCCTGGAAAAACATAATTTTTTTGATTTTCGATAACCTTTACATTTGAGGTGTCAACTTCTCCAATTTAGGCTCGCCAACAACGAACCTAACTCACAGGAGTACCATTGGAGCCGGATCGGATCCCGCGTCTCCCGAGCTCAGTGGCATGACCTCAAGCTTCACCACGATGTCACTCATCATTAGTACAAGCTCCATCTAGGGATGGGCACGAGGAGAGAAAAAGAGAGGCGGGGAAGGAGGGCTTTGGGAATGCGTGCAGAAGAATCATTCTCTTTGCTTTATCTATAAAGCGGGGCAAAAGTCTAATTCAAGAGAAAGAATCATTCTCAAAGAAAACATACATCCATTCAGTAAACACGGCTAATCCAAGAGAAAGAATCATTCTCAAAGAAAATAGACATCCGTTCAGTAAACACGGACGGAAACCTCCCCTCTCCCTCGTCACTATAGCGAGAGGCGATTTTCTGAGAACTCCCGGTCAACCCACCTCACTCGCCGGCGATCTATGGTTTCCTCCGCCTCCGGCGGTCGCTCCGGCGGCGGGAGGTTGGGGAAACCGTGGATCTACACTTGTACATAGCATAGGGCTTGGTAGGGCCGCAGCCGGCGTCGTCATGGAGGTGGAGATGGCATCGGTGTGGTGTTTGTCGTCGGCTCGCTTCCCCTCTCGCGGCGGCGCTCCCTGGAGTTCCATCGCGCGGTGGCTGACTTCCCCGAGCCACCGATCTACGGATCTGGCGCGCTCCTCGTGTCCCGGCCGGATCCTAGGTGGTGGAGGATCTGGAGGTTGAAGATGAAGGTGAATATGACGTTGGCATCCATCGCGACGAAGACGGCGTTCCTACGAGTAGGATCTGTGGATCCGGCGATCGGCGATTTCCCGGCTGCCACGGGGCTGGCTCCAATCCAAGGCCTGAGGTGGAGCAGCGGCAGCGGCGCGCCACCGACGGCTCCAGTTCGTCAGCCTAGTTGGGATCTAGAAGAAGGGCTTCTGTGTAATTTTCTTTTACTTCTGGGTCTTTCTGTAAGAACGATGGATTAATATTAGGGTCCGAATAACTGCCACACGTGTGGCATGGACGGGAACCCTCCCGCACGCCTCGTGTGGCATGGACGGGAACCGGCCCGCACGACCACGTACGCGCGGACAAAAGCACGGCCCGCACGTCCGGTGTGTGGCAACCCCGCCCGCACTGCCCCGTCCGGGCCAGACGACCCGCTGCCCGCACGACCCAGCCGTTCCCGGCCTCCGATCCATCCCCTCTCTCGTCTACCGCCATCGTCCCCCACCTCTCGAACCCCGACCTCCGTCGCCGGCCATCTCTGGTTGCCATGGCAACCAGGGCAGATCCGTAGGGCGCTCCCACCGCAAACCATACCCCAACCCTCCCCACCCCCAGCCCCCCACTCCAACCCAACCCTCCAGAGACGATCATCTAAAACCAGGTGAAATCTCCCGATCTCATCCTTCTCATCCTTAAGGCTGAAAATCTCCCGATCTTGTACTAGGTCCATGCTATAGGGGTAGAACACTGCATGGTTCAGTGTATATTTGCAATTGCCAGGCAGAGTACACCAGATCTGCCATGTACTACGTTTGACATTAACTTAAGTTCATAGTTTAATTGACGCAAGTAGTTGGGTATGAAATGGATGAGTAGGAATCCCTAAAAAAGGGCAGGAAGGACAATTTTTGGAATGAAGGGGGTGGGAAAAATTAATTGCCACTTGTGTATAACGACAGTTGCCACCTCTCGTTGTCAGTAGTTGCCACCTATTTTGACCTGTTGCTTGCCATCCCTATCTTCTATGTGCAAGCAGCAGAAGAATGCAATTCTTGTGGATTGTTGATGCCTTCTTGTCGTCCAGTGATTGAGAACACATCGGAAAGAAGCGAGACACGGAAAGAATGAATCACGAAGATGGCGTTGATGCTTGGGGTTCTCAAAGGCCAGAAACGCCCCCTTGGGATGCATCAGAGTACAGTCAACTCATCTCTGCAGGGCCGTTGCTGCCACTACTAGAATAGTATGCAGGCGTAGGTATGATGCGTGATAACAAAAGAAGAGAACAGTTGCCATCTTCGCAACGATGAAGATGACATTCTACTTATGTCATACACTGTCATTTTTTCGCAGGTTCTTATGACCAAAACACTCGTAGGGGGCCCCCGTGGCAAGTTCAGTCACAAGGCGCTAACACTGACAAATGTACGGGCAGCCAACTTCAACTAGCTAGTATGTCTAATCAAGGTAATGCAAAACGAAAAAAGAGCACATACTGTTGTGGACATGAAAAATGAACATGCAAAAAAACTGGCAAAAGGACTCACGAGTTATCACGGGTGAAAATGCAGAGTCTTCATGCAACACGTGGCATCAAGCAGCACCCATGTACCTGCCATCAACGTCATACACAGGTGAGTCCATAAAAAAAGTGAAGTTAAGGATGCTCAATTAGCAGAAGGAGTATAGTTGACAACTACAATTGCCATGACTGGACATCTATAGTTGCCATGAATTGAAAACTACACTTCTCATACCTGGACAACTGTTGTTGCCATCCCTGGACACCTATAGTTTCCATGGAGGAACAACTGCAGTTGCCATGCCAGTGCAACTACATTTGCCATGCCATGGCAACTACAGTTGCCATACAGGAACAACTGCGGTTGCCATACCGACGCAACTACAGTTGCCATGCCAATAAAACTACAGTTACCACATTAGGGGCAACTGCAGTTGCCGTGCTAGCACAAAACTGCATTTGCCATGAATTGACCAACCACTACTATGCTTACAGGTTATTACGCTGGTGGTAACTCGGCAAACGTCTGATGGCAAGCTTCACAAATTGCAGGTGGAGCACGTCATTATGGTGTCACAGACCACACAAGATGGTCAAATGGAGCACAACAAGGTAAGGAAAAAATTTGAACCACAAAAAACAGCGCTACATTTGTTATTTGTAGTTATTTGTAAACAAAACAATTAGTTGCCATGTTTGTTGAACAATAGCTGCCATGACTGGATAGCTACAGCTGCCATACATGTCCACGCACAAACTCACGGCTTGCTGTTTGAAATGATGTCATGCCAAATCGCTCGAAGATGGTGTGATCCATTGCGATGCACATGTTATCCAAACAAAAAATTTACTCTCGTACCTGTTTTTTCTATTACAGGGCCTACCACTACACTGAACAGCGGCGCGGGGACATCTACGGCGGGGAGCTCTGAGCGCACAGAAGACACGTTCCACCAGCCAGCAGACAATCATGCCGCAAACAATTTCGAGTCAGAGTCGGGAATGGCAATCATTCCAGCAATGCCGACAAGCACCCCTTTGAACACAAGCACTAGCAACACTCAATTAGATGGAACCGCCACCGATACCGAAGTGAATGATGAAACTGACAACGATGCACAAGGGGATGAAGATGGTGGGCAATCAGAGATCATGGTACCTCAGCCACCGTACATTGGGTAGAGATTTGAATCGTTCGAACAAGCAAAGGAATACTACCAGACATATGCAAAGTTCCATGGATTTGCGGTCAACACCAAATACCATAGGAAAATTAAGAAAACTAACGAGTACAGCAGAGGTGAGATGAGGTGCCACAAGGCACGGAGGAACAAGAAGGGGAAAGGTGTTGCGCCTGTCATTCCGGAACGAAAGAGAGGTATCATTCTCAAGACTGAGTGCCCTGTCCGGTGTAAGCTAAACGTAGATGGGTCATAGTGGGTGGTCAATGAATATTTTGACGAGCACAACCACCAACTCATAAAGAAGTTCGACGTGGTAAAATTTCTAACCGCCCACAGAGGGTTCACCCCCGTCGAAAGGCAATTCATAAAGCTGCTACATGATTGTAACGTCGGTCCATTAAGAATGGTACAGATACTATCTCTCATCCACAGCAAAAAGGGGACTCTGAGTAGCATGCCGTACATACCAGCTGACGTCACAAACCTACAAGCCAAGTACCATAGAGAGAGCAAGTTGGCAGACATAGAGGCCACAATGGCCTACTTCGATGAAAAAACGAAGGAAGATCCAGATTTCTTCTACGGGATAAGGTTGGACGATGAGGACCGTGTCAGGAACATGTATTGGGTGGATGGTGCTGCAAGGAGAGCCTACAAACATTTCCGAGATTGCATTTCATTCGACGCGACGTACCTCACCAATATGTACAAGATGCCATGCGCTCCGTTCATAGGAATAAATAACCACAATTAGTCGTTGCAGTTCGGCTGCGGGCTCGTCCAGAATGAAGACACGGATGGGTACGTTTGGTTGTTCAAGACCTTCTTGGAGTGCATGGATGGACTTGCTCCGATGAACATAATAACAGACCAAGATTTCAGCATGCGTGCAGGCATAGAGGAGGTCTTTCTATTGGCAGTGGACAGGCACTACAGGTGGCACATTATAAAGAAGGCTGAGGAGACGCTAGGACCGTTCTTTGCTGACCGTCCAGAGCTGCACAAGGCATTCGAGCTATGCGTGGACCACAGCTTGACGGTGGAGGAGTTTGAAAGGAGCTGGATGGCCATGACTGAAACACATCAAGTCCAAGACAACAAGACTCTTGTTAGCCTATGGGAGAAGCGAATGTACTGGGTGCCGGCCTACTTCATGCAGTGCTTCTTCCCCTTTCTGCAGACTACGCAGCGCAGCAAGGGGTTCAATGCTGTTTTGAAGCGGTACGTCAGCCCTGGCAACTCATTGCTACAGTTTGCCAAGTAGTACACAACTTTGCAACAAAAAATTCTGGGATCTGAGCTACAGCAAGAAGCGACCACAGCACTAAATCAGCCAAAATTGCTAACGTATTTACCGATAGAGAGGCAAATGAGCAAGATATACACCAACAAGATCTTTAACAAGTAAGTCAGTTGCGTTACAGTCTTATTTGCAGAAAAAACACCAAGTCAGTAGGTGCCTTATAGAGTGCAATGCAGTTGCCATGATGTGCAGTTGCCATGTTTAATGAAATACTGTTTGCCATGCTTACTCAGCTGCATGATGCCATGTTCAATGAAAATTCTGTTTTGCCATGCTTGCTCGGGTGCATTTTCCTTGTTGAATGAAGTTCAGTTGCCATATTTAATGCACTGTGCTTCCATTGGGCCATGTTGGCATGCAAATGCCAATGTCAACTGGAAAAAATGTTATATTGGCGACACATATGCCGAAATGCAGTTGCCATGTTTAATAAAATGCATCTGCCATGTTTGTTGAAATGCAATTGACATATTTACTCAACTGTAGATGCCATGTTTAAAATAAAAGGGCAGTTGCCATGTTTTATGCAATGTGCATCCATTGGGGAATGTTGGTGTGGAAAAGTGACGATGTCCAGTTGAAAATGTACTACAGTTGCCATGTCTAGTGTACTACAGTTGCCATGTCTAGTGTACTGCATTTGCCATGTATAGTGTACTGCATTTGCCATGTTCAACGTACTATATTTGCCATGTTCAATGAACTATGATTCCATCTTCAAACAAAATGTATTTCTATTTCCATGACAACATAAGGTGGTACAAGAAAAGAGCGCACGATAGTTTAACAGAAAACACACAAAACTTGCAGATTCCAGGAAGAAATAAAGTGTGCCAGCATGTTCACGGCTTTCCAAGTGGACGAACATACGTTCAAGGTGTGTTCTATTTTGGGCATGTCAGATTCAGAACCTGAAGACCCGGACAAAGGAAGGAACTACTTCGTCAAAGCCTCGATAGGCGAAGGCGAGTACTACTGCCAATGCTACAAGTTCGAACGGGACGGCATTGTGTGCTGTCACATACTAAAAGTAATGGACATGAACGCTGTGACACGGATGCCCCGCCATTTCATAAGGCGGCGATGGACTTGGGACGCTGACGACGCGTTGGCGCCGCAGACAACACACGCAGTTCTGGCTGTGCATGACGAGAGACCTGAGTCAACCATGGAAGCCATGAGGCACGTTGTGCTGACAAAGAACTATGCTGAGCTAATTGATGAAGCGTGCAAGAGTGATGAGACAGCGAGAGTCGCAGAAAAACACAGGAAGGCACTGAAAAGAGAGATTGATGAGATCAAGAAGAGGAAAGCTGAGGAAGCCTTACACCGGTTCCCCCGCACATCAAGTGTGCCTTCATCCACGGGGCCATCATCTGAAAACTCAGAGATAGGATCTGGAACAGCAAGCACACAGACCCAGGTCAGGAACCCACCCTGTTCTATCACAAAGGGTCGTCCGAGAGAGATAAGGTACAAGTCGGGATTGGAGATCCAAGCAAAACACAAGAAAACGAAGAAAGGGGCGGGCAATCCATGAGCAAAAATTGGGGCGATGTGACATGGTCCTTGTGGACAGTTTGTTCTGTACCCTATATGATGAGAATTTTTTTAAAAAAAATTGGGAGAATGACTCTTGAGGGGCATCAGAAGTGGAAGGAAAATTCATTGAATGGATAAATGCAGTTGCCATGTTATGGGTACTTAATCTGCCATGTTATGTGTAGTTAATCTGCCATGTTATGTGTAGTTGGTCTGCCATGCTATTTTATACTAAATATGCCATGCTATTTTATACTAAATATGACATGCTATTTTATAGTAAATATGCCATGCTAGTTGTACTGGATCTGCCATTTTAGTTGTACTGGATCTGCCATGTTAGTTGTACCGTATCTGCCATGTTAATTATGCTGGATCTGCCATGTTGGTTGTACTGTATCTACCATGTTAGCTGTACTGAAAATATACCATGGTATTTGTAATGACTCTGCATGGCATATATTTACATGACAATACGACACGGTTTAGAGACGCATAGTGTGTTGTGTGCAAATGTATGGGAAACAAGTTGGAAAAATCGTAACGTGCATAAACCGCAACAAAGGTTGTGGCTACATGATCAACCTACCCATGCTAGCTGGTGCAGTTAGCGATGAAAAAGAAGAAGCAAAACAGCCAAAATGAAAAACGACGATGACTTTCACTACCCATGTCTGATGAACTACATTTGCCATCTTTTTTAAAACATCGTAGACGCATTCGAAACAGCAAACCGGTGCTAGAAACGATGAAACCATTGTAATAATGACAAACATAAAAACATATCTGCTGTAACGCCTAAAATAGGTTCATGTCCACACATATATTACAGAAACTATTCAAATGTCGCTCACACACCACCACTACATAGTTAGGCTACGCGGGGTTGCAGTCATAACATAGCACACAAACATAGTTTTCAACGAGAAACAAAGAGATAGTACCTTACATTCCACGGCAACAGAATGTAAGGTATGCGTCCGGTGTGTAACACCACGTGATCACTTGTACTTCTTGATGACTTTCTTGACAGCTTCCTCCACGAACTCGCGTGCTCCGGACCGCTTGTTGAAATCTTCATTCATCAACCAGTTCCATGTGTAGATTTTTCCGGAGCTCAACGACTGTTGCAGCTGTGATAGGGGGACAATTCAGCCTTCCCACTTTGCAAAGTATTCCAGCGCGTGAAAGCCACAGTCCGACCTGCACAAGGAAAAGAGTCAGGTGAACACACAAAAAGGATAGTCGTAACAAAGATAGACTTCAATTCAGATGTGACAACAAAAGAGGGGTTGGATTGATGTAAATGGCACATGAAGGAAGGAAGAAATTACGTGTTCCCTTGCTTCGCAGTCGCCACATACTCAGTCGGGAAATGCCTGATCTGGACCTTTGAATGTTCGTAGTGACGGTTCCATGTATCTTTGAGGTTGTTAATGAAGAATTCGGCATGCGTAGTAAGGTCTGCATCAGCTTCCGAACGGGTTGAATCAAGCACCTCGAAACGTTGGTTCTTTAGGTCAAGACAGATCGCATAGTGGTGACCACACTTGTCGCGTGGGTCATGTGGTGCAAGCTCCTGAAACATGCGGAACATGACCTGCATTTAAAAGTGAACAAATGAGAAGCAGAGTTCACGTAAAGAACAGCAGAGGGACAAAAAAATTAGAATCACGTAGAATGTTTGGTTATGTGCCGTGTATTTTACTATCAAGTTGCCACATAGTTTGCACGGGATGAAAAAAACAAGAAGTCAGTGTGCACGGCAGCTGTTGCCACATGAAAACATCTGCCACATAAACACAAAGTGCAGATGGTGGCAAAAAACCACACCATATGAAAAAATATTGCAGACAGGGAAGGAGTACTCACATATTTCTTCAGTGTGAGCTTGAATTCACCGTGTTGAGCAAAATTCTTCCTCGGGATTTAGTGGTGGAAGTCACCATCCCATATTTTGCAGGTCACACTGTAATGCATGATTATCTTGTCGGCACACACATCGGTGTGATTGTTGATGTAGTCGATCCCGCATGCAACTACATTCGTCGACATTTTACCATTTGGCCTAACGGACTCGGCAAGATCACCCAGCTCGACATACGTCGCTCCGCACTGAATGACTTTGGTTCTGTCCAAACATAAACTGTATGAAAATGATATGACATGGAACAGTCATGCCTACTAAGTAAAAAATACATGAAAGTACGAAGAAGATGAATGGTAAAAAAGGAGCAAAGCAAAATGAGAGATTATGGGGTGTGGTCGTTTACGCTTTCAGCTCCTTCATGTGCTTGCTGCTGGCCCTCGCATTTCCAAACCGCTTGACGATATCGTACAGCTGGGTCTGTTCCTTAGTGGCCTTGAATTCGGGCTCGTATTCTTCCGCGGGAGGTGGGTGAACTACCCTTTGCTGCCTCACAGAACCAGGAGTGGCACTCCTAATGGTATCCTCAGATATCGTATCTATAGGCACGTTGGAACTTGATTGCCCTTGCCCTCATGAGGACCTCCTCTGCAATGCTGCCTCCTCAATCCTGCGGTAAGCTTCGTCAAGTGACGGTGAAATCTCCTCAGGGGTGGCTGCAATGATAAAAAAAGTGAGTTAGGATACCTAGAAAATCAAAAACAGATGGATTGTGAGAAGATAGGGTGCATGATGTGAGATGTAGGTAGAAAAAGTGGGGCAGTTGCCATTGTCGGCGTTCTAGGAACGGGGGTCCCCAGACTTGCCTGCCTGCGGCCTGCAGCGTGGCTCAAGGGGGGGGGGGGGCAGCACGGCCCATCTTCATCAATACAGACCCAAGACCCTCGCGAGGGGCCAAGCCTCGCGGGGCGGACGACACGGAGCTTCCTCAGGCACGGCCTCATCAGGCTGGCTCACGAGGAGGCGGAGAGATCAAGGCGGGGTACCTCACGAGGTGCCCGTGATGCAAGCCATGACGACCAAGGGCGCCAGGCGGGTGCCAGCCCGCGTAGTGTCCTCCTTTCCTCTTTGGTGCAAAGGGGGCAAGCGCAGCCGCGGAGCACCGAGGCATCAGGCAAAGGTTGCCATTTCGGTGCAACGAGACCAAGACCAGGAAGACTGCAAGACGAAGGTCATCGTGGAGCCCAAGATGGCGTTACCACCAGAGCTTTGTGCAGGCGAAGACTACTTTTGTCAGGGTAGCGAGTACTAGCTGTCCCCCTTTAAATTAGCCCGCCATTGTTGGCTCCCTTCCCGCTCGATATTTGGGAAGAGGACCAGGGCCTCTATAAATAGGACCAGCCACCCACAGAAGAGAGGGGTTCGGAGGGGTTCGATCAGAGAGAGAGAGAGAGAGAAGGGTGGCTGAACTCCTCCCAGCAGTTCATCGCCCCAGCCAAGAACAGACCCTCGCGAGGCTGTTCTTCCTTGTATCATTCATTATCATCAGCCCAAGAGGCAATTCACCACGCCACACACTGGAGTAGGGTATTACACCACAACGGTGGCCCGAACCAGTATAAACCCTGTGTCTCTTGTGTTGTTCTTTCCATAGCTTAGATCTTAGCGAGGCGGAGGGGTGCAGGAAGGTAGGAAGTGAAATCTCCGCGCGCACCCCAGTGTTCGAACCTCAAGGGTCTGCCGGAACCCGAAATCCGACATTTGGTGCGCCAGGTAGGGGTGCACCGGAGTTTTCTCTTCCGCCACCGCCACGGCCTGCCTCGCGATGAGTAGCACGTCGCCCGCTCTGGCCGCTGGCGCCAGCACGGGGGCTAGGGGGCTCCGAGCCCTGGCCCCAGCCCTGCAACGGGTACGGTGGCCGGACGAGTTCAAGCCAACGTCGCTGCCGTGCTACGGCGGCGCGACAGATCCGCTGGCCTTCTTGTTGGCGAGCGAGGAGGCCCTCCTCGAAGCTGGAGGTGACGATAGGGTCATGGCCAACTGGCTCCCCATGGCCCCCACCGGCGCTCCGCGCACATGGCTGCTCCACCCGCCGGCAGCCTCCGTGGCCTCTTGGGAAGAGCCCCGCGGCCTCTTCCCCGCCCATCGCGCTACACCAACACCCCCGGTCGTCGCGGCCCTCCTGGGTGGCTCGCAGGCGCCGCCTACAAGTCACCACGTCAAGCCGTTCATCCGCCGGGTCAGTGCCGCTTCCACGCGGCAGGGGGCTCTCTCGGACCGGACGGCGCCCAAGGCCGGCCTGACCTTCAGCTCGGAGGACCACCCTCCCAACTCGGCCTGCTCGGGTGCGCTCCCCATGCTGTGCACCCCCACCATCTGCCAGGTGGCCGTCACCAGAAACTCTCATCGATGGCGGTGCGGGCCTTAGCATGCTCTCAGTCGAGGCCTTCGACCTCCTCCGCATACCCCTGGAACGGCTGCAACCCAACCAGCCCTTCTCAGGCGTTGGGGGCGGATCATCCAACTCCTTGGGACAGATCCGGCTCCCAGTAACCTTCGGCACCTACAAAAACTTCCGTATGGAGCTGGTCGACTTCGACATCGCCCCCATCGGCCTCCCCTACAACGCCATCCTTGGCTACCCAGCACTGGCCCAATTCATGGCCGCGACGCACCCGGCGTACAACCTCATGAAGATGCCCGAGAGCAGCGGTGCCCTCATCATGCACGGGGACACCGGAGACGCGCTGCGGGTGCTCAAGCTCGCCTTCAAGACGGCGGTGTCGGCGCAGCCCGCCGACTTGGAGACCCCTGAGCCCAAGGGGGCTGCACCCACCAAGAAGAAACAGTTGTTCACCCAGGACAAGGCAGAAACCAAGCAGATACCCGTCGATGAGGACGGGTCCACCAACGCCACTTTCACCATAGGCGCCAACCTCGAACCCGAGCAGGAGGAGGCCCTGGTCGGGTTCCTGCGCGCAAACAAGAAGGTATTTGCTTGGGAGCCTGACTAGTTGGCAGTGATCCCTAGGAGAGTAATCGAGCATCACCTCAATGTGTGCCCCAATGTGCGCCCTGTAAAGCAGAAGGCCAGGCGGCAGTCCATAGAAAAGCAGGCCTTCATCGTCCAAGAGACCCGCAAATTAGAAGCCGTTGGGGTCATTCGCGAGGTCCGATACCCGAATTGGTTGGCCAACCCTATCGTTGTGCCAAAGAAGGGAGGGAAGGAGCGCATGTGTGTCGACTTCACCAACCTCAACAAAGCATGCCCACAAGATCCGTTCCCGCTTCCCCGCATCGACCAGATCGTCGATTCCACCGTGGAATGCGACCTGCTATGCTTCTTGGATGCCTTTTCTGGGTATCACCAGATCAAGATGGCGGTGGAAGACATCGAAAAGACAGCCTTCCTAACCCCGTGTGGGGTGCACTGCTACACATGCATGCCATTCGGGCTGCGTAACGCAGGGGCAACCTTTCAGCAGCTGATGCACATCACCTTGGGCCTGCAGCTCGGGAAGAATGTTGAAGCTTACGTCGATGAAATCGTGGTAAAGTCTCGGGAGGCCAAGACCCTGATACAAGACCTGGAGGAAACCTTCGCGAGCCTCAACGCAGTGAACCTATGGCTCAACCCAGAGAAGTGTGTGTTCGAAGTCCCCTCGGGCAAGCTCTTGGGTTTCCTCATGTCCCACCAAGGCATCGAGGCTAACCCGGAAAAGGTCAAGGCGGTGGAATACATGAGCCCACCAAAGACCCTCAGAGAAATGCAGAAGCTCACCGGGCGCGTGACCGTGCTAGGGCGCTTCATCTCCAAGTTAGGGGAACGAGCGCTGCCCTTCTTCCAGCTAATGAAGAAAAGGGGGCCCTTTGAGTGGACTGAAGAGGCCGACAAGGCGTTCCAGGATCTCAAGAGATACCTGACCAGCCCACCGGTCATGGTGGCTCTGCACCCTCAAGAGCCCCTAGTGCTTTACCTCGCCGCCACTCCGTACTCCGCCAGCGCAGCCCTGGTGGCGGTTAGAGAGGAGCATCGAATCAAAACCGTAGCAGCAGCCCGGGACAAGGCAAAGCATGAACAAGGAAGACCCACAGAAACCGCCACCGTGGCTGAGGAGGATCAGCCGCCACAGAGGAGTGCACCGGAGACGGAAGAGGCTCCTCCCCCAGATGGCCAGCCTCAGGAGGCCTCGTCGCCTCAAGAGGCGCCATGGTCTCCGAAGGGAGCCGCCAGCACTGATGTGCCCAACCTCATGGAGCACCCGGTGTACTTCGTCAGCACGGTGTTGCGGGATGCGAGGGCACAGTACCCCATGCCTCAGAAACTCCTCCTCGTGCTACTGGTGGCCTCGCGCAAGCTGCGGCACTATTTTTAGGGTCACCCCATCAAGGTCGTCTCGTCATACCCCCTGGAGAGAGTGCTCAGGAGCCCTAACTCATCTGGAAGGGTCGCTGAGTGGAACATAGAACTGCAAGCGTTTTAGCTCGAATTCAGCACGACTAGAGTCATCAAGAGAGCAGCGTTGGTGGATTTTGTGGCAGAATGGACGGAGGCGCCAGGCCTCAAGGCCGACAAGGATTGGTCCCTATCCCCGAGAAGCGAGGCGCCAGAAGGCTGGGTCATGTACTTCGATGGGGCGTTCTCCAGGCATGGCACTGGGGCTGGGGTGGTGCTTATATCGCCCACTCAGGACAAGCTCTATTACGCTGTGCAGCTCTGTTTCCAGCAAGGTGAAAAGGTCTCCAACAACATAGCGGAGTATGAAGGTTTAATAGCGGGCTTGAAGGCTGCAGCTGCCCTGGGGGTGAAACGCCTCACCATCAAGGGTGATTCGCAACTCCTTGTCAATTTCTCCAACAAGGTGTACGAGCCGAAGGATGAGCACATGGAAGCCTACCTTGCGGAGGTCCGCGGGATGGAGAAGCAGTTCTGGGGGTTGGAGTTGCAGCATGTGCCCCGTGGCACCAATCAGGAGGCCGATGACATCGCCAAACGGGCGTCCAGACTGTTACCTCAGGAGCCTGGCGTTTTCGAGGAGCGGCTCTTCAAGCCCTCAGCCCTGCTGTCATTATCAAACATGGCTCAGCCCCGGGAGGAACTCCCCCAGCCACCTGCCTCAGGAGCTCCGGCCTGTGGCCCGGCCTCAGGAGCATGCCTGCTCCTGACGATGGAACCTCAGGAGGGATGTTGGATCACGGAGCTCCGGAGTTACTTAACGCAAGGGACCCTGCCGGAGAAGGAGGAGGAAGCGGAGCGAGTGGCACACCAGGCCACGGCATACTGCATCAAGGATGGAGAGCTCTACCGGAAGCGACCAAACGATGTATCCCTGCGCTGCATCTCCAGGGAGCAAGGGAAGGAACTGCTGGAAGATATACACGGCGGAGACTGTGGACATCATTCATCATCACGGACCCTCGTCGGCAAGGCGTTCCGCACTGGGTTTTATTGGCCCACCGCGCTCAATGACGCCGTCGAACTAGTGAAAGCTTGTGAGGCTTGCCAGTTCCACGCCAAGCAGATCCATCAGCCAGCAGGAGGCCTACAGACTATACCCCTTTCGTGGCCATTCGCAGTCTGGGGGCTGGACATCTTGGGCCCGTTTCCTCGGGCGCCAGGGGGCTACCGCTACCTCTACGTCGCCGTGGACAAGTTCACCAAGTGGGCTGAAGTAGAGGCTGTCCGCACCATTCCCGCGGGTTCCGCGGTCAAGTTCATCAAGGGCATCGTGAGCCGGTTCGGGGTGCCGAACCGCATCATCACAGACAACGGTTCGCAGTTCACCAGTAACCTCTTCAAAACATACTGTGCTAACCTTGGAACGCAGATATGCTACGCTTCGGTGGCGCACCCCCGAAGCAACGGCCAGGCCGGGCGAGCCAACGCGGAGGTCCTGAGGGGCCTCAAGACCAGGACGTGCAAGAAGAAGTTGGAGGCCTGCGGCAGAGGTTGGTACAACGAGCTTCAGTCCGTGTTGTGGTCCATCCGCACAACCGCGACCAAGCCGACTGGAGAGACCCTGTTCTTCCTGGTCTACGGAGCCGAAGCGGTCCTCCCTCACGAGGTCAGACGTCGCTCCGCGCGGGTCCTGGCATTCGACGAGGCGCAGCAGGACGCCAGGGGGATAAACCTCATGCTGGGGGAGGAACGTCGCCGAGAAGCCGCGCTACGAGCGGCGAGGTACCAACAAGCACTGCGGCGATATCACTGCCGCAACATCCGCCCCAGAACTCTCGAGGTAGGAGACCTCGTGCTCAAGCGGGTTCTCTCCAGGGAGGGGATGCACAAGCTCTCTCCCATGTGGGAGGGCCCGTTCAAAGTTGTTCATGTTTCCAGGCCCAGCTCCGCGCGCTTGGAGACTCAGGAGGGGGTGCCAGTCCAGAACGCATGGAACATCCAGCACCTCCGGAGGTTCTACCCATAAAAAGGCCCGGAGCCTGTGAAGAAGGTGAATGCCTGTGAAGCCATCGCGTTTTGGAAAAGGCCCAGAGCCTGTGAAGAAGGCGAATGCCTGTGAAGCCATCGCATTTTGGAAAAGGCCCGGAGCCTGTGAAGAAGGCGAATGCCTATGAAGCCATCGCGTTTTGTAAAAGGCCCGGAGCCTGTGAAGAAGGCGAATGCCTGTGAAGCTGTTGCGTTTTGGAAAAGGCCCAGAGCCTGTGAAGAAGGCGAATGCCTGTGAAGCCATCGCATTTTGGAAAAGGCCCGGAGCCTGTGAAGAAGGCGAATGCATGTGAAGCTGTCGCGTTTTGGAAAAGGCCCAGAGCCTGTGAAGAAGGCGAATGCCTGTGAAGCTGTCGTGTTTTGGAAAAGGCCCGGAGCCTGTGAAGAAGGCCAATGCCTGTGAAGCTCGCCGCCCGTGACACTCTCACGTAATAATGAGTTGGGGCTGTACACGCCCCGGAGTCTCAGGAGCGCCGGCCTCAGGCCCTGGGGCTCCCTCTCACGCCCAGTGGCAGCACTTAGCTTTGCGCTGGTGAGAAGACGTCGAAGACTAGATTAGGTGCCGGACGCGGCTTTTCATTTGCTTTCCGCAGTTGGCTTGCTCCTTCTCATTCGAAGTTTTATTGAAGTTGTTACCGTCTTTGGCTTGTGGTTCTTCGACTTTTTGCTCTCCCGCCTCGATTTCTCTTTTGCAAGGCCTCGCGAGGGAGGGGGGCAGCTGAGCGCCCTCGCGAGTGTTCCTATCCTAGTCATTCAAAGGTTTCGCGACCTGGTTCCATTACAGGAGCACCCCTCCAGTCCGTGCCCCACGGGCACCGCGACACGAACACAGGGCCTGGGTCGGTCGCCCCCCACGGCTGGGGCCGGGAACTACCCACGCGCGGGCACGTAGCCGGAAGGCACGATAGCGGAAGCAAATGATGATTAATGGCAATAACCCAAACACGCCCCCGCGGGGCTCCACACTACTGTCTTTTTGCGCAGGAAAAAGGAAAAGAAAGAACAAATCAGGCGCAGCTCGCCTCACACCGGCCTGCAGGGAGGACTCGAGCCGCCCACGGGGCTCAGGCAGACTCCCTCTCGCGCTTCACCGGGGCGCGGAGGTGGGTAGGCACGCCACCACCTCCCAAGCAGATACGACGGCGTGGAGGCTGACCGCGGCCACCGCTGGAGGAGTCGCCGCTTGAAGAAGAACCGGAGAAGCTTGAGGAACCCTGAGCGTCGCCAGTCACCCGGGCGCTGTCCTCTCCATCATCGTCGGAGCTGGGTTCCCGGCCGCGGTCGTCGTCCTCAGGGCAGCACCCCGCGCGGCGACCATCCTCCCCAAACACCCTCACATAGAGGGTGGCATCGCCGTCAAACTTGAAGTGCAGGATGGACTGACGCCTCAGGCCGCGCGCGCGGGCAAACGTCTGCCAACCGCGGGCCAAGGCCAGGCTCCCAGCTGCGAAGACCTCCAGTGAAGCCCATGAGGCCCGGCTGTAGCAGCCGTCAGCCTGGAGCCAGAGGCCGCCCGGGGCGCCGGCCGGGAGCTCGCCGAGGAGGAAGCGAGGAAGTGGAAGCCGGGTGCTAGTCGGCTCCGCCGACCACACAACGAACTCCAGCAGCACCTCTACAACGCGAAAGCGCGGCCTAGGGGGACGCACGACCGAAGCGCACCCCCCGGCCGCAGCAGTCCGACCGTCACCATGCTGGGAATCGTCTCCGCGACTGCGGGGAGCTGCCATGGAGACCACATGATGCTTGCGAGGGCGCCCTCGGCCGCGCTTGGGCGGGGAAGAGGCAGGCTCTACCCGGCGAGCCTTCCCCTTCTCTGCGGCCGAGAACCTCCTCGGCGAGGCCATGAAGAAGAAGGAGAAGCAAGGGAGAATGAACTGGAAGGGCGCGCGCCAATCCGTACTTATAGCCGACGAAGGCCAACTGTCGGCCCCCACTATCACAGGTTATCATGATCTGCTTTGCATGCATGGACTTATCCAATCCGTGCAGTTGCCGAGGTGCCATGGGGAAGTGGAGACGCCCTCGTCTAATCAACCGCCACGCGGCGCCCAAGACCGCAGGCTGTTAGGGCCCGCGGTGCTTCGCTCTTGCCCTTCCGCCTCCCTGCACGGCCAAGTCCGGGCGCGCCTTGGGCCCGGGGGCTACTGTCGGCGTTCTGGGAATGGGGGTCCCTAGACTTGCCTGCCTGCGGCCTGCGGCGTGGCTCAAGGGGGGGCCCAGCACGGCCCATCTTCATCAACACAGAGCCAAGACCCTCGCGAGGGGCCAAGCCTCGCGGGGCGGACGAGACGGAGCTTCCTCAGGCACGGCCTCATCAGGCTGGCTCGCGAGGAGGCGGAGAGATCAAGGCGGGGTACCTCACGAGGTGCCCGTGACGCAAGCCATGATGACCAAGGGCGCCAGGCGGGTGCCAGCCCGCGCAGTGTCCTCCTTTCCTCTTTGGTGCAAAGGGGGCAAAAGCAGTCGCGGAGTACCGAGGCATCAGGCAAAGGTTGCCATTTCGGTGCAACAAGACCAAGACCAGGAAGACTGCAAGACGGAGGTCATCGTGGAGCCCAAGACGGCGTCACCACCAGAGCTTTGTGCATGTGAAGACTACTTTTGTCAGGGTAGCGAGTACTAGCTGTCCCCCTTTAAATTAGCCCGCCATTGTTGGCTCCCTTCCCGCTCGATATTTGGGAAGAGGACCAGGGCCTTTATAAATAGGACCAGCCACCCACAGAAGAGAGGGGTTCGGAGGGGTTCGATCAGAGAGAGAGAGAGAGAAGGGTGGTTGAACTCCTCCCAACAGTTCATCGCCCCAGCAAAGAACAGACCCTCGCGAGGCTGTTCTTCCTTGTATCATTCATTATCATCAGCCCAAGAGGCAATCCACCACGCCACACACTGGAGTAGGGTATTACACCACAACGGTGGCCCGAACCAGTATAAACCCTGTGTCTCTTGTGTTGTTCTTTCCATAGCTTAGATCTTAGCGAGGCGGAGGGGTGCAGGAAGGTAGGAAGCGAAATCTCCGCGCGCACCCCAGTGTTCGAACCTCAAGGGTCTGCCGGAACCCGAAATCCAACAGCCATGTGTTGTCCAACTACAGTGGCCATGTCGTAGCAACTACAATTGCCATGTAGTTGCACTGTAGTTGCCATCTAGTTGGACTGTAGTTGCCATGTCACAACAACTACATTTGCCATGTTGTGTCAACTCCACTTGCCATGTGATTGCCGTATGAAAAAATGCAGCATGGAAACAAAAAATGCAGGCGACATGGCGTGGCAAATCCAGTTGCCATGTGTAATGCATTGTATTTGCCATGTGACAGCAACTACAGTTGCCATGTTGAATCAACTTCAGTTGCCACGTGGTTGCCCAAATGTCAAAATGCAGCATGGCAGCAAAAGAAATGTAGGTGACATGGTACATCAAATCCAGTTGCCATGTTATCACATGTCAGTTGCCATCACAAGTGAGAACCCCCAAAAAATATGATTGGGACAAAAGTCAAACTACAAAGATGTATACAAGAAAAATCATAAGGACATGACAAGTGTACCTCGCACAATCGGCTCTGCGAACTTGACAGCCTTCCTGCCCTCGACCATTGGCTGCGCCATCATTGCGGGCATGCCTCCTGGGAAAGCAACGGCAACTGGCATAGGATCTTGCACCACCGGTTGATCTTGACTGATGCCAAGGCTGAAGCTCGATGGGGTAAAGGCCATTGGGTGCCTCTCATTCCTACTGGCCGGACCACGGACGACTTGCGGGGCAGAATCCAAGGGTGAAAGATCGACAAACATATCTGAATCGGCCGCTACAGAATGATCGGCCTTATTTGCAGGGCGGGGCGTGTTGTCAGCGGTATCAGCCGCAGCTTTCATGACAATCTTCTTGTTTGGGCTGTAGGGGACACCGACATTGACTGGGAGCCTGGAGGTGCGTAGATTTATGCTGGGGATTTCCACTGCGGGTAAAGGCGCAGTCTGATCCGGTTTTTCACCAACGTCTCTCGTGCCTGGCTTGACACTTGCATCAGTTGTGCTCCGGTCTTCCGATTTCTCCATCACATTGCTTTTGGCAGGTGGCGGGAACAGTGTGGACGCAACAACATAACCAGACTCGTCTCTCCTGCTCCTAGCTACAGCCGGTGCGTTGGGTATGTCTGTTGGTTGCTTGCGGGGGCTACCACGCCTAGGTGGAAGACCAGCACGCAAAACAGTCGCCTTAGCAGTATCTGCACCGACAGGAGCTAGAGTTGTTGTGCCAGGACTCTCACCTGTAGATGGCATATCCTTGTGAACTGCCGCCTCGGCCGCTTCTGTCGTGGACACAGGAGTGCCACCACGCACGCGCTTGGAATCAGTGTTAGATGAGCGGGAATCTTCCTTGCTTAGGTTCGTCTCGGGAGCGTCCACTTCAACACTTGCTGATGGGGTAGCATGGCTCACAGCAGCATCCTTCATTGCTAGAAGAGTTGGCAATATTTCAGTTGTCCTGGCAGATACCGACTCGTCACTCCCTGATGTACGGATGCCTGTTGTTGTGGCCTGCACATCTACAGCCGGCGGAGATGGTCGGCCACTTGCATCAGAGTTGGTGGGAGCGGTCAACGGTGCAGCAGTAGTATTGTCTCCTGGTGCCTCATGTACATCTGAGTTGCCCCCTGTTGACAACTTTGAATGCAGGCGTTCGAGCGGGTCCTTACTAATATGCTTGGCCCCGCGCGTAGTAGTCTTCTTCACCCTGCAAAAAAAAGCACACGAAAAAGGTATTAAAAAGTGAACAAAAATATGTTTGCCTTGGTAGAAATCTTAAAAAAATGAGAAAAAAGTGGAAAAGCTGGTAGTTGCCATGTAAGGGGAACGTGAGTTGCCATGTGTCATAATTAGCAGTTGCCATCCAGCAGCAGTTGCCATGTTAGCCAAAATTGAAGAATGAAAAAAATGTCTGATCTGCCATGAATGCAATTTCAAACCTAGGTGTGGGATGAGCTCACAAGCCAACGGTAAAGATGGTAGTTGCCATTAGGTACATAAAGTTACCATTTGGCCTAGATTCCAGTTGCCATGTAAAAACAATAGGAGTTGCTATACACTTAAAAAGGAAAGGAAAAAATCATTTGGAGAACAGCAGTTGCCAGGTGGGGGGCGATGACAGAAGACAATGTGACAAGCTAAACGGATACATTGGAAAATCAAGAAAGTATAGCGCTATGTCAATGAAAGCGGATGAAAAAACCTACTTCCTGACTGCCTTCCTCATGTCTGGCAACACGACATGATCCCCGGTGTTGGTCGTCGTTGTGCGTGGAGATGACCTGGTGGAAGGGGTGTCACCGGCAATGGGGGCGCCTTTGTTCAACCGAGCAGAAACACGGGTTGGCGTTGGTGCCTGTTTCTTCGTAACTGCTCGTCCACCAGCTGTCGGCTCGCCGCACGTATGAGATGGAGGAAAAAAGGTGGCAATTGTCAGATAGCAAACTCGTTGCCGCGCTTGACAAAAACAAGTGCAAAAAAAGGATGAGTCTGTTCGAAGAAAGTAGACAAAGCAAAAAACTAAAATAAAAGTCAAACCTCTTCCTGGCAGCTACGGGGTCGGTCCTAGACCTCTTGTCAGCAGAACCCTGCCCAACACCCTCTGGAGCCCTCCCCCTCTTTGATGGCAAAACCCCCCTCGCCTCTCGCAGCCGTGTGTTGTTTCACTTTTTTCGGTTGGGGGACATCTGTTGTATCCTTGCCCTTGTTACCACCTGCGTGAACTTCAGCATGATCATCATCATCGGTGTCCTCTTGCACATTCTCCATGACATCGTCGTCATCCTTGCTGAGACCAGCATCTCCACCTAGTTCATCTTGTGTGTCAGCAGGCTCTTGGGAACTGTTGTAGTCATACCGGCCACGGCAACCGGTTGGCCGGTGTGTACGTTCTGGGACAAACAAAGTGAACTGCCTCGCAACCGCATCGCTGTCAGAGCCACTGAGGGACGTCCACCCCTCAACCAACTTCCCGAGCAAGCCGGTCATTCCAGATGCAAACTGCCCTATTCTCAACAGGTGCCCTCGCCTGTGCACGAAACAAAGAAGCATCAATGACCACCGTATTGCAATCACTTGCACGACATCAAAAAATACTCCATGTCAAACCATAGATGTAGATCTTTTGATTACCTCGGCAGGGCAAGACGGAGCTGAGTACACGTCCATCCACTTTCCAAAGTTTTGAGGCCCCCCAAACACGTTGTAGTCTATAGCATGCTTGGCCATCAGCTAGAAAGAATAAAGAAAGAAAAAAAAGCTAGGATGTAAGAGAGAGAATGTAAGTTTAAGCACGAATGAAAAGGGTTGCCATGTGGAATGAGACATGGATACAGTACTCAGACAACCATGGATAACAAAGGTAGTCATCTCTTATGACCCACAGACGGTTGCCTCATGCCAATTTGTAGGCATGCCGTGTGGGCAAAGAAACCAGAACTAACCTGCAGTTTTCCATATGTGGTGTCAGTAGCCTTGCCTGTGGCAAGCACAGCCTTGACAGCGTTGATAGTCCACGCAGAAACAGCAAACTTGTGCGCAGGCGGCGGGCCTCCTGTCCCAGTGAAGTCCACGGTGGACAGGTCAAGACAGTCGACGTACATGAGCTGATGCAAAACAATTTTAAAAAGAAATAAATATCAGTTGCCATCATGGGTACTGTGTGGAGGAAAACAGGATAAAATATGTTCCCATGATAATCAAGTTGAGGTGCATGAAAAAAAGAAGAAAAAGAAGAAGATGCCATCTCCATGTGCTAATTGCCATCATAGTGTGATAGCAGTTGCCATGTTGTTATGATGGCAGTTGCCATCATAGTATGATGACAGTTGCCATACTAATATGATGGGAGTTGCCATATTGTCATTATGCCAGTTGCCATATTGTCATTAGGGCAGCTGCCATCTTGATATGATCAGGTTGCCATCTTGTTATGATCAGGTTGCCATGCATGAATAAAAGTGTGTTAAAAAAACAGTGTTCACAGAAAGAACTAGTAAAAAAATACCATTAAATGCAGTCGACAATCCTTTTGGTACATCTTGCTTGAGAATGCATCGTGCAGGAAGTCGGCAATAAACTTACACCAATTCATGTTCTTCACATTTCCCAGATCCGCCTGCACCACACAAAATTTCAGGACAAAAAAAGGGTTGCCGCATCAGAAATCAAATGGAAAAAAACATCGGAAAATGCTGGCAGTCACTAGCTTTACACATGACATCGGAGCCAAAAAGATCAAAGGAAAATAAAGTAGTAAAGATGGATCATTCACCAGGATGGGGAAGCATTTGTTGCTTGGGCGAAGAGAGGTGGTCGGCGCGAAAACAGATGAGATGAGGTACATGAGTAGCTTCATCTTGAAAACATCTCCATGCATCGTCATGGCCTGCAGCGAATCTGCCATTGCGGACATGTTCGGCATGGATTCAGACCCAGCAAACAAACGGGGGAACAGCGCTTCCTTGATCTCATTGTTGACCTCGTACGGGACTTTCATATGTCCACGAGGCACACCCAAAGTGCAGAGCACGGATTCCTCGTTCAACAGTAGTCTTCCACGTCCCGGAATCACGAATTCCCTGGAGGCAGGGTCGTAGATCTCACCAAGCCAGTCGCATACAGGGTTGACAAGGTTCGTGCACCGGACATCCATCATAGACTGCATACCCATCTCAGCAGCAGCCCCCTTCTGATCATCGGTGAATTTGTCAGTCAATGCAGTCAGTTGTTCTTGGGAGGCTCTGTTGCGAATACGTTTCTTCTTCTGCAAAAAACAGACAAAAAGTGATCAGTTGTTGCCATGTTTTTGCAAACAGTGATCAGTTGTTGCCATGTTTTGCAATGTCATGAAATTTTAGTTCGTGTCAGACGACTGCAAGCTCGAGGTGTCAACCAGTAACACAAATTAGGAGGAAGGGGGGATGTGCGAACATTTACCTCATCACCCTCTTTTCTCCGTCCAGCTACCCGATTACGCTATGGTGGATCCATGAAATCATCATCATCGTTTTGATGATCGCCACGAGCCATTCTGCTGAGATAGGAACAGACCAAATTGTCATGGTGGTCAGCGAAAAACTTGCCACATGTAAAGCATATGTATAGCATCTGACAGAATTGATATGCAAATTTGGTTGCCACATTATGCAGCCAATTTGCCACACTGTCTTATCTGCAGAATGGCAACAGACAGTGTGTTCACATTCTATTCGTCACATGAATATACTATCCAAATGACAACAGGCACACTTGATGTGCACATTAGTTGCCGTCCAGTGCAGTTGGCTCCTGAAACTACATTGACTACCGATTTTGGCAACTATCACAGTGTGGTAACTATCACAAATCATTCAGAAAAATTAGATGCCACAATAAAAAGCATGTTTGTGGCTACTATCACAATAATTCAGCAAATTTAGTTGTCACATGGAAGAGCGTGTGTGTGGCAACTATCACAGTCATTCAATAAAAATAGTTGCCCCATGCGAAAGCTTATATGTGGCAACTAGCACATTCATTTCAGTAATTTGTTGCCACAAAGGGGAAACACATTTGTGGCAACTATCACATTTGTTCAGGGAGTTAGTTGCCACACAATCATGATAGTTAATGAAACTATCAAGTTCGCCTCATACTACAGTTTCAAAACCCAACTAACTAGATCTAGGGTTCAATGGCAACTACCACGACTTCAAATTCACCCTCAAAATTCTCCCACGAACTGACTGCAAACACAAATTCGAACCAAATGCGCATCAAACAAACCGGGAGACACCTGCCCAATCCATAGGCAATACTATTGCGTGCCTCCGAACAAGCATAACCACACCGACGATGCCGCCGCCGCAGCCGCGACGAAACTGCCCGGTGCTACCAAAAACGGCTAGCAGACGACTTCGGCGCCGGCGGGAACACCGACGCATCGCCGAATCGCCTGAATCTCTACGAATCTCGATCGAGGAATCAAACAGGGAGGGAAGGGGGAAAATACAGGAAGGGATTGCGAGAGTTGTATCGAGCATTACCTTCAACCCGCAGGCGCTCCGGCGAAGCCGCTCCGTTCCGGCGAGCCCCACCGACGGTCGCGAACACCGTCGATTCTTCCGCCTCCGCCGTCGCCTTCTCCCCTCGCCTTTTCCTCCAATGGTTTGAAATGCGAGTGGGTTGTGCCAGTAACTGCGGTGCGGGTGAGTAAATGGAACCGTGACGGAGAGGGGGCAGAGGTGTGCGACGTGTTTGACGTCAACCGCGATCGGAGCGTGGCGTGCGGGCGCATTGCAGTTCCACCGCACGCCTCCGAGTGGCAACCGCTGACCGCGGGATGGCAACCAACGTGCGGGCGAACTGTCTCGCACACTGCACACGCGCCTCGTCCTACGTGGCGCAGAAAACCGGCCGGTTTGTTCCAAGATTCGTGTAAACAGTTGCCAACGGAGTTGCTTGCGTGTGGTCGGGATGGTGAACGCCCACATATGTGGGCGTTAACATTTCCGTAATATTATCATCACTTTCTGAAAAAAAAAACACGGACGGAAACCTGCAAAATGATCCGGCGCCTCACACGAACGGGTGAGCCAAAGATCAGGCGCACGCGCGCACGCACGGCCCCTAGCCAATTAAGCACCCGCACGCGCAGGTGGAGCCGATCTCATCACTCCAACCAAATATAGGATACAGCGGCCATGGACCAAACTAGCACAGTAGACATCGCTCGGCAGGGGGGTCCAGCCGGCCAGCCGCCTCGCTCTCTCGTTGGGTGGCACTGGCGGGTGGCGCGTCGTCGTCGCCGGCCGCCGTCGCCGTCGATGTCCCATGCAGCGATCTGTGGTCCGCCCTCCGGCCTGGACACGTCGTGCGTCGATCGGCTGGCCGGCCGGCCGCCCGGGCTCCATCTTTCCGGTGGCGTCTCCATGTCTGTGTACGGTGCATCTAACCGGGCATAGTTCTCCCGAAAGCTCCCCGCCACTCTCCACGGAGACACGCACCTGCCGTTTCAACGGCAACGGCAAGGCTAGCTACCGCGCGCCATTTTTGTCATGAGGTGAGGCAAGAGCGACATGAACAGAGGGTTTTGTAGCCTTGCCCGTGTAATCCGTTGGTAGTTATACGGAGCAGTCACGAACGCGCTCGTAAGGTCCGGATGTATTCAAGAACTGAGACTGAATTTAGCAAAATAGGAGTGCTTGGCTGCCACAAAGAATTGGAATCGTAGGTTCTAACCTCAAATGCTTTGGCGGAGAATTCGGACTCAACCTACTCTTTACATAAAAGCCGAATAGGGGACAAATGGGCACGCCTCCGGCCCAAGAGAAAAAGGGCGACTAGGGTTCCTCTTCAGCCGCAACCAGTTCCCCTCGTCGTCGAGCTGGGGGAACCTCGGTCTACGGTGTTTGCATAGTCTCTGGTTGCCCTAGCTTTAGTTAGTGTTAAGTTTGTGTGTCTTGGTTGAAAGGAGCGAGGCGATGGCGTCATCGGTGGTAAGGGATGAGACCTCTCCGTCATGTCTTTGCTCCCGCAATGTTGTTTGGCATCGGTGGAGGGCGTATGGAGCTTTAGTCAATGCAAGATCTTGGGCCTTGTTTTTGTCTTTGTTTCGTCTAGATGACTAATGGCGTCCTACTTTCTATGGAGGGAATGATGGATGACGTCACATCCCCCCGCCCCCATGCGTCTAGTTTGAATTGATATTATCTTCTGGCCTAGGCAGCTTGTCTAGTATGGCGATCTGTCTAGATCATGATCATTTGGCATTTTCTGATCTATATTGATGACTTCATGGTGGTAACTTCTTCAAGCTGACGGGTTTCAACAAGATTGCTTTCGTGATATGAAGTCCCAGAGGCGACAAGGAGTTTTGCTCACGACGCGCCATCGGTGAATGTAGAAGGAAAAGGTTGTTTATTTCATTAAGGGCTTACCTGTAATTTATATTATTTGAAGGGTGTTCTTGTAAAGGCTGATTTTATCTAATATATGGCCTTGGGCCTTTTCACACACAAAAAACAACTTTTTAGTTGTCAGCAAAATTATCAAACGGGATATTTGGTCCTGTTGTACCCATCGGCGGCCAGGATCCACAATGTTCACTTATGAATATACTCCACCCATAACAGAAATACATATCATTTCTGATTTGCCTTGAGTTAAAATTTTACAACTTTGACTACAAATATTGTATCAAATATTTCAACTAAGAGCATGTAAATCATATGCTTTTTTCTCTTGAAAAGTGCGTTTATAATATATTAATTCTCTTATGTTATATATATATATATATATATATATATATATATATATATATGTAAGAATTGTGGTCAAATGTAAATCTTAAAGAATGTGTAAGTATAAAAAATGACATGTATTTGCAATATGAAGAGAATATATTCTAGCAGAGCGTTCTATATGCTGTGAATACATGGTTGAAATATAAAATATATAAGTTCAATAGAAGAACACTATATTTTTTTTTTGAAAGACCCAGCATACTGCTGGCATTTCATTGATAAGCAGAAAGCAATGGGGAAATACAAAGGGTGGGATGAGGGTCCTAGGACCAATCAGTACAAAAACTGATGAAAGAGAAAAGAAAAGAAAAACTTCTCTTAATCTAACTTTTCATGGTGGATCCCAAAAGGGTCTCTTTAGGTGTGTTGCTCCCGCTTGTCGCCAAAGTTCAATGGAGTGCTTGATGGCCTGTGTGATGTCTTGCACTGACGGTATTTTCCCCCTAAACACACACCGGTTCCGCTCTTGCCAAAGCTCCCATCATGTTAGGAGCATGATGGCATTGTTGGCCCTCTGCTGCACCGGCTGGGTGTTTGCCGCTATCTGCTGGAAAACAGCGACGACGCTATCTTCCTGAAACCGGTGCCCTGGGTGAAGCTGTTGGCATCCTCGTCTTGCAGCCACCCTCTCTCAAACCTCACGGGCCAGTGGGCAGGTCCAAACTAGGTGGTATGTTGTCTCCAGGTTGTGGACGCAGAGCGGGCAAAAATAGTTGTTCGGCCAGCCGCGCCGTTGCAGTCTATCGCACGTCCATAGACGGTTCTGCAGGAGGAGCCAGTTGAAAATCTTAATGCACCCCGGCACCTTTGCTTCCCAGATCAGCTTCTGCCAGTCAACATGAACACGTCCCTGAAATTGCACGGCATAAGCCGAGCTTGCCGAGTATAGGCCGCTCGCCTCAAGAGTCCATCTAATCTTGTCCCTGCTCCCGTCAGTTAGCACAATCAAGGAAATAATGCGGTGTAGCCTGATAAATTCCGGCAGGAGTTGCTGTAGATTCCCGTGTCGCAAGTCTTTTATCCAAGTTTCGCCTGTGAGCGCCTCGCGCACCGTCCTGTTTTTTCGCCTGGAGTGCGAGTAGAGGAGGGGGTATGAGGCGGCTAAGTTGTGCGGCCCGATCCAGGAGGAGTGCCAGAAGAGAGCCGTTGCACCGTCGCCGATGGTGACCGTGGTCACTGCCCTGAAAAGGCTTTTGTCGATGTTGCTGCACGGTGGCTCTGTACCAACCCATGCTCGCTCCGGGTCGGTCCAGGATGTCCAGAGCCACCGCAATCTAAGGGCTCGGCTGAACCGCTCGAGGTTGAGGATGCCCAGTCCTCCGTGCGATGTGGGAGCGCACACTGCTGTCCAATTGACCTTGCAGCTACCACCTGTGATCTCCTCATCTTGCTTCCATAAAAATCTGCGCCTGCACTTGTCAATCTCCTTTAGAAGCTTCTTCGGCACTCGAAGGACAGTCAAAGCGAACGTAGGCATGGCGCTGAGGACGCATCAAACCAGCACACGTAGACTAGCCAATGGTAGCAGCTTCCCTTTCCATCCCGCGAGACGGGCTTTGATCCTATCTATGATGAACTGTAGGTTCGCGAGTCGCAGCCTGGCTAGCGTCAGCGGCAGACCCAGGTAAGTCGTTGGGAAGTGCCCCACTGTTCCTCCAAAATTTTGCAATATGTGCCCTAGGTCTATATTTTCGCATCTAATGGGTAAGGCCATCGACTTTGAGGGGTTGATGTGCAGCCCCGAGGCTGCGCCAAAATCACGAAGAATCTCCATGAGTGCATCGATCTCCTCCCTAACAGGGTTTGCAAAGATAACCGCGTCGTCAGCGTAGAGGCTAATCCTAACCTTTATCTCTCGTCCTGGCAGCGGAGCAATGATGCGTTGCTCAGCTGCAGCCTGAAGAAGGTGGTGGAGTGTGTCGATCGCCAGGATGAAGAGGAAAGGTGACAGTGGGTCGCCCTGCCGTAGGCCTCGCCGGTGCCGGACCTTCTTTCCGGGGATGCCGTTGAGGAGGAAGGACGAAGAGGAGGAGGACAGCAACAGTGCTATCCAATCTCTCCAACGCGCACTAAAGCCTCTATGTTGCAGAAGCTCGAGGATGTACTCCCATGACACGTTATCGAAAGCCTTTGCTATGTCCAATTTGAGAAGAAGAGCCGATATTCTCCGTCGATGCAGGGCCTTGATGCAGTTTTGAACATATAGGAAGCTATCGTGAATGCACTTAGTCCTAAGAAAAGCCGACTGCGCTGGCGAGATGAGCGTGTGGATCACACTAGCAAGCCTGAGGGAAAGTACTTTGGATATGAGCTTTGCTATGGAGTGGATGAGGCTAATTGGCCTGTAGTCGTTGATTGTCGTCGCTCCGTCTTTCTTTGGCAGTAGTGCGACGACCGCGGTGTTGAGAGCTCCAAAATTGCTGCCTACTAAGTTGTAAAACTGATTGAACGCAGCCATGATGTCGTCTTTGATAGTTGCCCAGCATGCCCTGAAGAAGGTGCCAGAGAAGCCGTCCGGGCCCGGCGCTCGATCTGCCGGTGACGCCTTGATAGCACTCCACACCTCATCCTCCGTGAATGGGTTGTCCAGTCCTCCACCCTGCAGCCTGGGCATGTCAAGTGAGCGCCAGCCAATGGTTGTGCCGCGGTGTGTTTCCGTGCCCAGCAAGGAGGAAAAGTGGTCGTAGATCAAGGTTTCCTTGTCCTCCTGCCTGGTGACTACACCGGACGGACCATGGAGCATGTGGATGAATGCTTTCCGTCTCCTGGCATTTATCTTCGCTTGGAAGAAGGCGGTTGGCGCGTCTCCAGCACGCAGCCAAGTAATCCTAGATGCCTGGCGCTTCCGTGCTCGATCAATTGCAGCAAGGCCTAAGATTTTGAGTTTAAGCATTTTCCTAATGTGAAATTCTGCGTCAGAGAGGGCTCTAGTTTCTTGAGCAACATCTAGGCGTAGGACTACTTCTGTTGCAATGTGCATATGAAGCTTGGCCCCTCCAAACTGAGATTTGCTCCAGATTTTGAGATCCATAGCTACCCTTCTCATTTTCTCATGTAGCCTCGCAAAAGCGCATCGTGTTGTTGTTGGGCGGTTCCAGGCATATTGCACCGTTTCCTGGAAGCGCGGGAACCGGGGCCAGAAAGACTCAAATCTAAATGTTGCTGGGCGGCGAGGGGCTGCTGCAGGCGCGAGGAGCAAAGGGCAGTGGTCTGAGCATGAAGTTGATGCAGCATGCAGGAGGAAGGACGGGAAGAGCCCTTCCCAAGCGATGGTGCAGAAGAATTTATCGATGCTAACTAGGATGGGGTTTCGGCGCTCATTGCTCTAGGTGAAGCGACGGTTTTTGCACTTGATCTCGCGTAGGCCACCAGCATCGATTGCTGCTCTAAATTTACCCATGAGCCTGCGGTTGATGTTGGTGTTATTCTTATCTCTAGCCTCGTATATAATGTTAAAATCACCGTTGATGAGCCACGCTTGGCCAATTGGCGGGGCGACTCTAGCTATTTCCGCGAGGAAGTCATCTTTCCTATCCTCATCAGAGGGCCCATAAACCGTGGTCGGCCGGAATTCTTTGCCTAATCCTCCTGTATGTACTTTTGCTGTGATAGAGAACTGCCCTATCGAGTGAGATTGCATCGTCAACATGCTGGAGTTCCAGAAGATGGCCGCCCCTCCCCTAGTTCCAATGGCGGGGAGAAATATGCACTGGTCGAGCCAGGTGCCTCCTATTTCTCTAGCTAAGCTAGTGGACCAGCAGTCGATTTTAGTTTCCTGTATGCAGAGGATTGCTACTTTGTGCGTGTGGGCAGCATCGCGGATGACAGAGCGCCTCGCCGGCGTGTTTAGTCCTCTCATGTTCCAGCTCATGATTGGTATGTTTGTGTCATCCATGGGGTGGCCGAGAAAAGCTCTTGCTACGGTGGGGGTGATCAGGGTGGTGCACATCAGATTGCCGACGACTAACTACTACAGGATTCATAAAACATAGGAACACCTTCCGTACAACCTGGGGTCGCCGACGGCCACCAATAGGCCCAAAACCCCGCCGGCGAACATCTAATCCTCTAACCTGGCTACTGAGACAGCGCATCATGCAGGAAATAAACCCTAACTCTACCCAGCTAACTGCTGGTCGTCATCGGCCGAACACAAAGCTACGGTCCTCTAACATGGGGACTGGGGCACCGCGGCATCTCCTTGCTGGCTGGGCATGCCAGCGATCGCCTTGAGCGCGTGGGCGTCGAGGCAGGTGAGCTTCGCGATGGCCGCAATGTCGTCGTCAGACAAGGGCTCGTCGAAACGGTGGATGAGGGCCTCAGCAGCCCGTGCCGTCATCTTCTCCTTTGGCCCAAGGACGCCGAGGCCCTGCACCAGCCGGAGTGTTGCCCTCTGAGGGACCGGCACCGGGGAGGGGTTTGCAGCTTGGCGGGCACTCTGCCTGACCGGCGTGGCGTGAGGCCGAGCCCTGGCAGGCGTCTTGTTCCTTGCCGGTGACTTCCCAACGATCGCTGGCGCCGGCTTGGAGAAGAGGGCCAGCCGGGGCTCGTCGTCAGCTCCATCCTCTCTGAGCTGCATCTCCGTCACCCTCTGCGTGATGACGCCCAGTTGCATCTCGTGCGTGTCTGCAGCCAGCGGGGTATGGCGGGCCAGGGAAAGGGCTGGACCCATGTCGAATGAGCTGCCGCTGCCTCCGTCTTCCACGTCGTCGAAGCAGAGAGGCTTGTCGAGCTTGGCAGCGATCGCC
>NC_041392.1:507712844-507754618 GCF_002162155.2 Triticum dicoccoides | reverse complement strand
GGTGCAGCTGCCGCCTCCTTCCTCCTGGTGGGCTCGACCGCGGCCTGCTTGTCGATGCATAGTTGTCGGCCCCGCGATGCGCCCTGACGGTGGCGCGAGGCGGGGGTGCGGCTGCGCGAACGACCCGTTGGTGGCGCTGGGGCAGGGGCCGATCCGCGGTCGCTGGCACGCCCCCTACCAAGGAGCGTGTCCTTCCAGCTCCGCCTCTGGTACCCGGGGTCACCCCCGTCGTCGTCGCGCCGGCCCTTAGTGGCCGGCATGCCCCTGCACCCCGTCGAAGCGACACGGGGTTGGGGACGCAGGGTAGATACCGGGGCAAGCGCCGACCGGCCGTCCTCCACGCGCTCCGCCCAGACGCCCGGCTCGACCCTAGGGAAGGGGCGCTCGTCGGGCTCATCGTCATCGGAGGGGATGCCACTCTGCGGCGAGTTGGAGGAGCGCGGCGAGAGCGGGGTCCAGTCTTCTACGCGGTCTAGGTGGATGAGCAGATGGTACTGTAGTAGCTCTGGCGGTGGCGCAACGGCGCGGCTCGGCGGGGAGTAGCCCACCATCTCGTCGACGCGTCCCGCGCCCCGGGCGTGCTTCCAAATTGTGCGCTTCGTGGGGATGTGGGCAACGTCCCAGCACCAGACCCAGCAAGCGAACAGCTTGGTGTCGACGCGCTCGTGGGTCCGGCTGTCGAGGCGGTCGACGATGACCTTGTCGCCAATGGCCTCGATCGCGCCCTCGATCGTCCAGAGCTGCATGGGGAGCCGCTCGATGACGACACGAGCATGCAGCATCCACTTGAGCCGGACGGCGTGGGCGTCCTCCCGCCATGGCTCGAGCAGGAACGGCACGCCGTCCACCGACAGCGAGCCGCGCCGCACCGCCAGGTCCTTGTGCGCCGGCATGGTGAAGTAGACGAAGAAGTCTTCAGGGTCGTGGTTGGTGATGCGGAGCAGGTGTGGGGGGATCTTGAGCTCGCGCTCGATCGCTCGGCCGAGGGAGAGCGGGCTCGCCGCATGCGCCTTGGTGCCCACCGCGGTGACCACGACCGCGTGCTGGCTTAGCAGGAAGAGCTGATGCTCCATCGCCGGTGACGAGGCGATGACCTTGTGGCTGTTGCGTGGGCGCCGGCCGTGGTTGATGAGGGTGCCCGGCTCCATAGCTTGGCGCGGAGGTGCAGGCGGAGGTGTTTGGTCAGGCGCTCGCGGACTGGCCAGCGCGGGGAGCGCGGAGGGGCATCAACCACTTTGTTGCGGGGATTCTCAGAGCACTCGCGGCCGAAGTGGCCCTGGCGTTTGCAGATTATGCACCGGAGAGGGTCTCTACAGTCTACTCTACGGTGGCGGGGGCTGAGGCAACGGAAGCAGAGGCCCTTGAATCTGCTTAAAAAGGTGTCCCTGCCCGCCGAGTGCCCGTGGGAGCGACCGTGGCGAAGTGGCCGGCTCCTCCCTTTCTGCCTAGCACTAAATTTATCCTGGCTGGCGCGGCGTTTCTTGCGCGATTGCTGGATCTCCCATCCAGCTTCAATGTCGTCGGTGACCGGAGAGGGAGGGGGATTCGCACTTACCACAATGGATTTTAGGCGGGGGCGCTCAGATGGGGGAGCCACGCCTCTAGCCGCCGGTCCGAAGCCAGCGTCTTCGAGACCCGCCCCAGATCCAGACGGGTGATGGCTTGGGCTCCGGGGAAGCCGCGGCGACGGGGTGAGAGGGGTCGCCGACACCTCCGACGGACCGCTGGATCCGCCCTGGATCTCCTCCTTTTCGGGCGTCTCCCATCCAGCGCTCGCAGCCGGCGAAGCCGGAGCACTCGCAAGGGAGCGAGGCGGCATAGCCCCTAGGCCGGCAGCCGGAGTAAAGGGGATAGGACGGGTGGGTGGCCGCCGCGGCCGGAGTGGCCCGCGGCGCGTGCGGTGGGGAGGGAGGGAGGGAGGGGGTTGGTGGCTGCTGTTTAGAAGAACACTATAATTATTCACTTTGCTTTTGGCTGTAAACCATGTCCAAAAAAATGTGGTTGATAATTATGGAGTTCTAAAGTTTACATAGGGATGAAAGGCAACTCTACAGGCATGTAAGACCGACTGTATGGTAATTTTAGTCCAAAATATAGGCTTGAAGCTGCTATTTTGCACTAAAAAGTGTGATGTGAATGTAGTTGATTGCAAACAAATGTACAGTGTTAACTAAATTCGAAATTCGATGAAATGAACAAGCATCCATTTACTCATTAGAATGACACAATCAAATGTGTGAAAACCCTCATCTCTTATGATTTTACCACATTGTGTAGCCTTTCAAACCGAGAGAAGATGATCACCACTACTTCTATTTATGTAAAAATGCACATATGCCATCTCATTAAAGACCCACCTTAACTTGCATGTGAAGAAGTTTTCTATTATTAGTGGATTCCACTATTTCTATTTATCTCAACATGCCCACAATATTCCACCTCATCAAGGGTCCAGCAGAACTAGCACAGAAAGAATATTTTCATTGTATTGTACTCTCTCTGTCCGAAAAAACTTGAAGCTTTTTCAGACGAAGGGAGTACTACTTAATACAATAAATATATTTCGACCATATAATAATTAAATACAACATATAATATATGTTTACCCTAAAAAAATATAAATTTTATGTTTTAGTTCATATATTATTAATCTAAATATTCATGTTTCATACAACCTTATCTCATTTAAATACATTAGAAACGATCCCCTTAGCAACACGTGTGATGTTATCTAGTTTTGTGAATGATACATGCAAAAAACCGCATGGTCTACTTACTCAAGTGACCCTATCAACATGCCAACTGTTAATCTCTATTCACCAAGTCAACCCTAATTAGAAGATTTTATGGTCGGAAAAATTATGGTGTGAATACATGGTTGAAATTTAAATATACAAGTTTAATAATAGAAATCCTCTAATTATTCACTTATGTTCTTCTGTACATGAATAAACACAAAGTAGCCTCTGTCGTCAACCATGTCCAACAATTTTTGGTTGATAATGATGGAGTTTAAAAGTTTGTATAGGGATGAAAGGCAACTCTATAGGTATGTAGGTCAGGCGACATGATAATTTTAGTTCAAAGATAGGCTTGAAGCGGCTATTTTGCACTAAAAAGTGCAATGCAAATTTAGTTCAGTGCAAACAAATGTATAGTGTTAACTAAATTCCGAATTTGATGAAATGCATAAACATCCATTTAGTCATTAGAATGACACAATCAGATGTGTGAAAACCACATCTCTTATGGTTTTATCACATTATGTAACCTTCTTACGGTAAGCAACGAAGATAACTAATACTCCCTCCTATTATTTTAAATCAGAGGGAGTACTTGCTTTTGCTACATAGAACATTTCTTCCACAGAAAATGACCTATAGCTTCTACCTCGCTTCTTTGGTACAATGGTACTATTGTCATTTGTACCAACTCTACCGTGGCCTATGCCTTTGGTCGCCATAATTAATGGTTAAAATTACACTAATCCAAAGAGGAGACATTAGGAAGCGACGGAGGTGAGGTTTATGGAAGTTAGGGGAGAACAATACAACAACAACAAAGTCTTTAGTCCTAAGTCCTAACAAGTTGGGGTAGCCTAGAATTGAAACCCATAAGATATCGCAACCGACTCATGGTTCTGCCACATGGATAGTTAGCTTCCACGCACCCTTGTCCATGACTAGTTCTTTGATGATATTTCAGTCCTTCGTATCTCTTTTTACAGACTCCTCACATGTCAAGTTTGATCTACTCCCAACCTCACTTGACATTCTCAGCACACTTTAACTGTCCATTGTGCACTGTAGCTTCTGGGTGCCTGCACCAAATATGCCCAAACCATCTCAGTCGATATTGGACAAGCTTCTCTTCAATCGCTACACCTAACTGTTAAACATGTCGCCTTTTAGTAGGTCAACACTCAACATCAAATACAACATTGCAGGTCGAATTGCCGTCCTATAGAACCCGACTTTTAGCTTTTGTGGCACTCTTTTGTCGCAAAGAACGCGAGAAGCTTGCGCCAGAAGTTAGGGGAGAACAATAAAGATGATAAATAAGGAGGACATCAACAATGGCCCATGTCAAAGACATTGGAGGCGGAGACATACCCCACGGCGATAGCAATAGATGACGAAAAGGTAGATTCATGGGCTAGAAAAAGATAATGGTAGTGGTGGCAAAAAAGGAAGATGACATGGTTGAACAAAGAAAGGGGGTTTGAGCACAATGAGGTTCAAAATGACCCACTTGCTTTATCACATTGATGGAGTAAGTGGTTTTAAGGTTGTACCAAAGGAGCGGCAAGTAATATGGATCAGTTGAATTAATTTTCTCTCCGACAAGATTCAATCATGCTTAAGAGGCAACACTCTACACATTTATTCTAAACTATCTACCGCCTAAAAAGCAAAACATCTGATTCTTGATGCCCACACTGCCGAACCTCCCAAAAGAAAAGACAAAATCACATAAAAAAATGCAAAAGACAAAACAAAAGCATAAACTAAGACCACACCCCATGTGCAATTACGGAGCAAACCAAAGGGCCTCCCCGCAAACACGCACCATTAAACCCCATTTTCTCGTGCCCTCTCCCCCTCCGTCTTCCCCACTCGCGCAACCCACACACAACCGCAGCGGCAAGCAACACGGGCCGTCCTCCCGCACGCACAGAGCCGACCCACCTCCCCCCCTTATCGACGAGCCTCTCAAAAGCCAAGATCTCCCAGCGCGCGGCGCCGTAATGCTCGCCTGATTGCGCTGGTCATGGCGCCACCACAGGAGCGGGACTACATCGGGCTGTCGCCGGCAGCGGCGGCGGCGGCCACGGAGCTGCGCCTGGGGCTCCCGGGGACGGAGGACGCTGCCGGGGACGGCGGTGGAGCGGCGTCGGAGGCGCCGCTGACACTGGAGCTCCTGTCCAAGGGCGGGGCGAAACGCGGGTTCGCGGGCGCGGTGGCGGAGGAGGAGGACGAGAAGAAGAAGGCGCAGCCGCCGGCCGCCAAGTAGGTGGACTGGGCGCCGGTTGGTGCCTTGGTGGTTCTGAGCATTTTATTCATCTATTTACCTTCATTTCCATTTATATTTAAATAAAACTTCTTGATGTTTGTCGTAGCAATTTCTTGCGAGCAGTCTTGCGGTTTCATGCGAAGATTCTTAGTAATAAGTTTGCTCGATTTAATTTCCTTCCTACCAGACATGACTGGGGTTTTAAACAGGGGAAGTTTTTGGCGTGAAATGCTTCGGCATCAACCAGGGGAAGTTTTTGGCGTGAAATGCTTCGGCATCAACCAGGGGAAGTTTTTGGCGTGAAATGCTTCGGCATCAACAAACAATTTTTTTAGTGGGATTCAACAATAACCAAGTTTAAACAGGGAAATTTCTGGTGGGTTGTTGTTTGCAGCCTTTCTGGCGGAAATAAAACTGGTTATTGATTTACTTGATTACTTTCTTACTGTATTTATGGTTTTCCTCCCCCCCTTTCCTTGAAAAATGTTCATTCTTGTGACGCCAAATCACAACAATCATTCTGCGTTTCTCAGTTTCTGTCAATAAGTTTTAGCAGATCGTGTTATAGGAGCAATTCATCTTCAAAATATCATCCTAATGAGCAGAACTATAAGACTAGAAAAAATAAATAAAACCTGTGGTGGTTCTGAAAAAGCTGAAGAAGCTTTCTTCTTGTGCGCGTCCTTGTTGGCTTTGGACAAGAAGCAACTTTTGTCTGTCTGGTCTCCACTTGCTCCTGGAATCACTGCAGTAAGTTAGTTAGCCAGTGCGCCAATTCACATGGATTTTTCCCCCTTTGTGCATCCGCCCAAGCATATCTAATTCTACCCACTGCTTCCAAGCTAATAGTAATCCGGTATCCCCTTGCCTTGTGGTCCTGGTTCAGTTTCTGTTGTAATTTCAGTACTTTGTGGCTACTAAAGCAGCCTTAATTCTTAATGGATATGTGTTTGATATGTTAGAATGTCTGTAACAGGGCACAGGTGGTAGGATGGCCACCAATCCGCAGTTACAGGAAGAACACCATGGCGACGAACTTATCTGCTCCCAGAAGCAAAGACGAGGCCGAGGCGAAGCAGGCACCGGCACCAGGCTGCCTTTATGTCAAGGTTAGCATGGATGGTGCTCCTTACCTCAGGAAGGTGGATCTTAAGATGTATAAGAACTATAAGGACCTCTCGCTGGAGCTGGAGAAAAAGTTCAGCGGCTTTACTGTTGGTGAGCTCTTGTTTTACCCTTCATCTTTGGCTCAGTTATTGCTTGGGATGCCACAATAGGCTTGTTGATGTTGTGTGGTAGTATATTCATAATTGTTTGGTGAGTAAATACTTTTTTCTACGTATTTTTACTTGGGCAGGTGCAGTCTTTACCGTATACATGTACTCTCCGTCTCCATACATTTTGATACTTAATATGGTTTCACATATTGTAGTATTTGGCGTTTTAGGGTCTTTAGTTCTGGTAATTGACGGTTGCCTCAGTTCGTAAAGAATAAATACCAGCTATTGTGCTTGTTTAATTTAAGGTCTCAACTTTCTGAACTGTATGTCATCAGGATCACATAACATGGTTTGTACTGACTGCAGCCTTAGGAACATCATTGATTTTGCCTGTGAGGTTTGTAGAAATGAGTTCACATGGTAATAACATTATTGTCCCATGTCACTACAAGCCTTAGTTGGACTTCTTTTCACAGATATGTTCCCATGAATGCTAGTTCCAGTATAACTCTTTTGCAAATGTTCTTTGAGAGGGCTTTACTTGCATACCGTGTGTTCCTGGTTCCTGCAGGTCATGGTGAATCGACTGGAAAATCGGGAAGAGATGGATTATCTGATTGCCGGCTGATGGATCTTAAAAGCGGCACTGAACTTGTGCTCACTTATGAGGATAAGGATGGTGATTGGATGCTTGTTGGTGATGTTCCATGGCGGTGAGTATTGAGTAATATGGATATTGATAAAATTATGCGCTAGCAATACAGATTTTGCAGCAATATTAATGCTTTTCATCTGTATTTGCAACTATCTAATCAGCGAGTTTTTTTTTACTTTCTATGTTGTCCATATGCATACACCCTGGCCTCCTGTGTCTTAAATATTTTAATGAAGTAACAAAGCTTAATACAGTAATGCATTTAATTTACTGGAGTACTTTAATTGCTGAAGTGTCTCATCTGGGGCTATTGATTTGGAGTGTTATTGAAAATTCATATCTCCCTCCTATGAAGATTTGGTTGAAATAATTTTGTACAAATAAATGGGAATGGTGCATGTTTTTTTTCGAGATTGAAGAGGGGGGGGGGGCACCATTTGTCGTATTGCACTCAAAAGAGATTGGCAGCCCCATACCAAGGAGTCGACCGTAACCGGTCATTACATCAGCAATGAATTACAGAAGGGTCGAACAGAAAGCAATTTTAGACATTCCAGCGGGTTCTTGATTTGTACATGTTTTGTGAAGCTGAATTTTTTTAAGACATTCTAGTGAGTTCTTGATTTCATCCAGCCATGATGTATTACTTTGTTTCCCATATGAGTCTGCCACATCATTGCAATGCCTGGCCCACCAAGATTTTGCACATTCCAATGAGTTCCTGAGCTTGATCCAGTATTCATCCTGTCCATAAAAAGCCACATGACTGGTAATATATATTCATTTTTCTGGTACCACAGAATGTTCACAGACAGCTGTAGGAGGATGAGGATCATGAAGGGGTCAGATGCAGTGGGCCTCGGTAAGTACTGTTAATATGTAGCAGAATAGGAAATCGTCACTTGTGTCCGTGAGTTTTTGTCATGGAAGGCTGGCAGAGAATCTACTGCTTGCACTGCTTTATTCTATATATACTGCTAGAAGAATAAATTTGGGTGAAGCAAGTTAGGCCTGTTCTATTAACTGTGGGACTTGCATGTCTATGTTTGCATAGTGTGTGTGTGTGTGTGTGTGTGTGTGTGTGTGTGTGTGTGTGTGTATGAGGAAGAATTGTCTTCTATATTTACCACTGTCAGTATGACTAACTGTTTGTGCTTAATTCAAACTTGTAACGTGAGAACTTACTCCCGCTTTTCAGCTCCGAGGGCCGCCGAGAAGAGTAAGAACCAGAAGTAGCAAGAACGATGAACCCGATCTGTTTCCTTTCCTGCGATCGCATCTTACAAGGGTGATGGACTTTATGTGTGATGAGAAAGGGATTTACTTATATATATAACCTACGTGTATTCTCTTTGTTATTTCCTTGTATGTTCGTTCGGAACAAGCATGTTAGATTGTGTAAGCTGATGTGTGTGTATCTACTACTACTGCACTACTTTGATTTGATTCGCGTGTGTTGTATGCGGTTTCCGTTGTAAATTGGTGTGCTCTGTCTGTACCGCAAACTCTTTTCTTTCATCTGTGTTTGGCGAGCCATGAGAAGAACGTTGCTTTCATTTCGTCTGATCATTTCTGGAACACTCTTTGGTTGCTCCAAGTGACATTATTTGTAACTGTGCTGTGCTTTGGGTGCACGCAGAAGCGTCAAACTGCGATGATTCTCCATGTCTGGTGGTTGGAAGATCGCATCAGGCCGTCGTAATCTTCCTCTGTTTCTGTTTCTGTTTCTGTTCCAAGGGAACTGCAGGAATGGCGCTGCCTCGGTTAACTCTGCTGTAGTAGATGGTCCTAGATTCGTTTTGGCGTGTGGTCTTTTCCGTGCTCTCCTCTACACTACACATATGCACCATGCACTGCAAGGTGATGCAACTCCGAAACCCTGTTGATTTCGAATAGTGGCCTTGAGTTCAATCAGTGCTTTGGTTAGTAGTGCGGGCCTTCCCCTCCATGGCCATGGGTGGTGGTGTTGTTGTTGTTATCCTTTTCCTGGCGCCATCATACTGTCTGTGTAAAGGGTGAAGAGGCTTCCTTGCAATCATTCGCTTTCATCCATCATGAGGAAAAGAAGACGGAGCAGAAACAAAAGCGTCGAGATTGCCGCGAATTTAGGCTTTTTCAAAAACAAAACAAAAAAGAATTTGCCGCCCTGTTATAACGGGCAGGGCTTCCTCCTAATGCACAACTGATTACGCACTGTGATGGATGGAGCTGTGTGTGGGGTTCGGTTTAGTAGTCATTGGCGTGGGATTAAGAGCTTGTTTGGGACTGCTCTACTCTTTAAAAAACACAAGCCAAACGGGATAGCTCCACGGGATGCCGTTCCGCAAAAAAACTTGAATCTGGGGTACAACTTCCAGTTTTTTATGAAGCTCTTGAGGGGGTGCTCCAAAATACTCTAGAAGCTGGAGTTGGGTGGAAATTACCCACCACTGCCACCATTAAGTGAATACCCCTTCGTTTCTTTCCCCTCGACCAATCAAATAAATTCTTTTCATCAAATTCCTCATTCTTGAAGCTAGAGCTAGATGAAATCCAAACATTCTCTTTGGTAATGCTACAACTTTTGAATAAAACTGCTCCAAAGTGAATTTAGTAGAGTGAAACTGATTTCAATGAAGCGGAGCAGTCCCAAACAAACCCTAACTATGTGGTGCACTGGAATAATATTGTCCCGCTCCGTAACATTGGGTGTTGCTTGATATATGGATGCGTCCCAGTTTCAACTAATATATATATATATGGATGCGTGCCCTTTCCTTTCACTCGGGGACACAGGAGAGGAGAGGAGAGGAGATGCGATGCTTATGCCTGCTGTCTGCCTCTGCTTTGCCTTGTGCTTCTTCTTCTTCTTTGTCATGCTTGTTGCATCGCATGCATGTTGCCATTTGGCCTAAATTAATTGTTAACGGTGTGAGAACCTTGCGTTGGCATAATTGACCTACCTAGGCTAGGGGTAATCTAGGCTGCGAATGATATCTCCCTCCTCTGGCTAGCTATGCTAGCGTTGTGGTGTGGTTGTGGGTTACTGGAGACTGGAGCGGATAGAAGCCGTGGTTTGTTCTGATTCCTCGGCAACTTCGCCTCTGGCCTGCCTGGTGTTGCATGTGGATGTGGTTGCCCAGCCCCAGCCCCAGCTCGGGCCATCGCACTCGCCTTCGCCCTTCGCCTTTTGGCTTGGCTGGTCCTCCATCGGCCCGTGCACGCTTTTTATGTTCGTTCCTACCAGTGGTTGCTTGCTGCTGCTAGACTAGCCACCCCATTTCCTGCAGCAGCCTCAAACAAAAAAAGAACAAAACAAAATCCTTCTTCTAATGGCTTGTGTTTTCTCCATCGACCGTAGGCATCGAGTGCACGTACATGGCACGATTTCGTGGGCGGACATGAGGCGTACGTGCCGGTGGCCAACTTTGTTAGCCCCGGCCGGGTGCAATGATCCCATGCTTTAGCCGCGGCCGATGATGGCGGGGTAGAAGAGAGAACATCTGCATCATCATCAGCCGGTGCCGCCATGTCTCTCCCTCAACACCTGCAGCGTGCGTGTAGCCTGCCTCTCTCCGGCTGCTTTTGTTGGTTTCCCTTTGGGTGTCCAAGCAGCCGAAGCCCATCGATGGACGACTCCAGCTTGCGTGCGTGCGTGCAATCAACACATGCCTTGTACGTGCCCGCAGCCACAGCGTGATGACCGGGCGAATAAAATAGCATGACGCGTTCTAAGTTCAGCTCGGCCTCTGCGTTTGTGCTTGCATGCACGGACGCATGCGGATACGGCGTACCGAAGTGGATCGATCCAAGAAGCGAATCTTCCCAGTTCAGCTGGTGAACGTTAATACGTGTACGTGTTTATGTGCAGTGCAGCAGAGCAGATGCAGTGCACTGGCAGCGTTCACGCTTTGGGTGTGGGGACAGGCGCATGTGTGATGTGTGCACGTACAAGGTAGGAAGGCAACAACATTTTTGTCGTTCTTGCCGGGTTTGCGGTTCCAGCCCTTTATTTGCTTGTACAGGTGAACATGGGCTTTGCAATTGCGGGCCATGAGCTGCTTGCCAATGCTTCCGCCAATCTTTTTTTTTGGGCACAGATTGTCTAAGGGCATCTTTAAGGCGGGCCCGTAAATTTTCCGGCATCTGTTCATGCACAGGGGAATTAGACCGCGAACACGGATGCGGAAGATGGTCATCCAAAACTAATTGCATATGTCCGATTACATTTCAAATGAAACTCAATGAAAATGAACACATTTAATTAAAACTCAAACAAATCAGACATTTCTTTTAAATAAAACCGAATGCTTTACATCTAAAGCGGAGAAAAATCATTACATTTAGACACTGTTCTACTAGTCCGAACTCTAAACCTAGTCTAAAATGACCACTGACGCCCGTTGCCCACATCCGGCTGGCCATGAACCCTAAAAAAATGAAGCCCCACCCCCTCCACAGCCCTCCACTGACATGTCTTCCCCATGTCCGGCAGCCTGCTCGTCGGACTGCCGGGATGCCCTGAAGGGATATATTTCAACGAGAGGGGAAGAATAGCTCCCCCCTCCCGTGCTTCCCCCGTACCTTCCCAATGCCCGGCTGCATCGCTCATCGGAGTGGCCTCCACTTTCGTGAAGCACGGATCAGGGTTGGTTTTTTGGGGCGGGAGACGGCGGTGTCCTGCGAAGAGGGCAAGACACGGGCTATGCACGCAGGCAACGTGTTGGCAGTGGCCTTCGTGGGACCCAAGTTGCAGCGGCCTCCCATGATCTATTTTTCCTCGCTATCGGTTGCGCTCGCAGATGTGCTGGCCGCCAGGTTGATCTCGACGACGCCGACTTCTTTCTTCGCAGGCAGGGCACGGTTCCGCGCACGTTGACAGCGGATGGCGCGGGAGGAGCGATACGACATAGCCTCATCCACGACAGCATCTCTGCATGTGTTGCCATGCTCCTCCGCCAGCTGGCTTGGAGTGGCGACTTGCTGAACCACATGCCGGCTTGGAGCGGCCATTCGCTCCTTCGCGCGCCAGCCTGTAGCCTCGCTGATGGTACTGACGGCCTCGAGTGGTGAGAGAGGTCGAGCAGCGAGTTGCCTAGCTCGTATCTGGCGGGCTCGGTGGGTCACCAAACCGGATTTTATGCCGAAGAACCCCTATTCCCGCTCACCGGATGTCATGGATAGTGTAGAGAATATAGTGAAAGGAGGAGATGAGTGGAGGTGTGGTGTGGTTCTTGCCCGGTGTCTGACCTCATTTGAATAGTCGGTGGACGCGATGAGCCAACCGACATTATGTTTAATGTCAGCCTGCTCGCGAACGAACGTGTGAACGGAGTAGAGTTTTTGGCACACGCGCGACTTAATGAACGCAGGCGAGGAGGCGTGTTCAGCCAGGCAGGCGAGGAGGTGTGTTCAGCCAGGGGTGTAGTGATGTCTACTACACAACCTTCTTCTTGTGGACGTTGTTGGGCCTCCAAGTGCAGAGGTTTGTAGGACAGTAGCAAATTTCCCTCAAGTGGATGACCTAAGGATTATCAATTCGTAGGAGGCATAGGATGAAGATGGTCTCTCTCAAGCAACCCTGCAACCAAATAACAAAAAGTCTCTTGTGTCCCCAACACACCCAATACAACGGTAAATTGTATAGGTGCACTAGTTCAGCAAAGAGATGGTGATACAAGTGGTATATGGATAGTAGATAAAGGTTTTTGTAATCTGAAATTATAAAAATAGCAAGGTAACTAATGATAAAAGTGAGCGTAAACGGTATTGCAATGCTAGGAAACAAGGCCTAGGGTTCATACTTTCACTAGTGCAAGTTCTCTCAACAATAATAACATAATTGGATCACATAACTATCCTTCAACATGCAACAAAGAGTCACTCCAAAGTCACTAATAGCGGAGAATGAACGAAGAGATTATGGTAGGGTACGAAACCACCTCAAAGTTATTCTTTCCAATCAATCCGTTGGGCTATTCCTATAAGTGTCATAAACAGCCCTAGAGTTCATACTAGAATAACACCTTAAGACACAAATCAACCAAAACCCTAATGTCACCTAGATACTCCAATGTCACCTCAAGTATCCGTGGGTATGATTATACGATATGCATCACACAATTTCAGATTCATCTATTCAACCGACACATAGGACCTCAAAGAGTGCCCCAAAGTTTCTACTGGAGAATCACGACGAAAACGTGTGCCAACCCCTATGCATAGGTTCATGGGCGGAACCCGCAAGTTGATCACCAAAACATACATCAAGTGAATCACGTGATATCCCATTGTCACCACAGATACACATGGCAAGACATACATCAAGTGTTCTCAAATCTTTAAAGACTCAATCCGATAGATAACTTCAAAGGGGAAACTCAATCCATTACAAGAGAGTAGAGGGGGAGGAGAAACATAAGATCCAACTATAATAGCAAAGCTCACGATACATCAAGATCGTGCCAAATCAAGAACACGAGAGAGAGAGAGAGAGAGAGAGAGAGAGAGAGAGAGAGAGAGATCAAACACATAGCTATTGGTACATACCCTCAGCCCCGAGGGAGAACTACCCCCTCCTCGTCATGGAGAGCGCCGGGATGATGAAGATGGCCACCAGAGAGGGATTCCCCCCTCCGACGGGGTGCCGGAACGGGTCTAGATTGGTTTTCGGTGGCTACGGAGGCTTCTGGCGGCGGAACTCCCGATCTATTCTGCTACTCGATAGTTTTAGGGTATATATATATAGGCAGAAGAAATACATCAGGGGAGCCATGAGGGGCCCACGAGGGTGGAGGGCGCGCCCAGGGGGTGGGCGCGCCCCCCTACCTCGTGGCTTCCTCGTTGATCCTCTGATGTGCACTCCAAGTCTCCTGTATTGCTTTCTTCTCAAAAATAACTTTTCCAAAGGTTTCATTTCGTTTGGACTCCGTTTGATATTCCTTTTCCGCGAAACACTGAAACAAGGGAAAAACAGAAACTGGCACTGGGCTCTGGGTTAATAGGTTAGTCCCAAAAATCATATAAAATAGCATATAAATGCATATAAAACATCCAAGGTTGATAATATAATAGCATGGAACAATCAAAAATTATAGATACGTTGGAGACGTATCAGCATCCCCAAGCTTAATTCCTGCTCGTCCTCGAGTAGGTAAATGATAAAAGCAGAATTTTTGATGTGGAATGCTACCTAGCATACTTCTCAATGTAATCTTCTTTATTGTGGCAAGAATATTTAGATCCATAAGATTCAAGACAAAAGTTTAATATTGACATAAAAATAATAATACTTCAAGCATACTAATAAAGCAATCATGTCTTCTCAAAATAACATGGCCCAAGAAAGCTATCCCTACAAAATCATATAGTCTGGCTATGCTTTATCTTCACCACACAAAATATTTAAATCATGCACAACCCCGATGACAAGCCAAGCAATTGTTTTATACTTTTGATGTTCTCAAACTTTTTCAATCTTCACGCAATACATGAGCGTGAGCCATGGACATAACACTATAGGTGGAATAGAATGATGGTTGTGGAGAAGACAAAAAGGAGAAGATAGTCTCACGTCAACTAGGCGTATCAACGGGCTATGGAGATGCCCATCAATAGATATCAATGTGAGTGAGTAGGGATTGCCATGCAACGGATGCACTAGAGCTATAAGTGTATGAAATCTCAATAAAAGAAACTAAGTGGGTGTGCATCCAACTTGCTTGCTCACAAAGACCTAGGGCACTTGAGGAGGCCCATTGTTGGAATATACAAGCCAAGTTCTATAATGAAAATTTCCCACTAGTATATGAAAGTGACAAAACAAGAGACTCTCTATCATGAAGATCATGGTGCTACTTTGAAGCACAAGTGTGGTAAAAGGATAGTAGCATTGCCCCCTCTCTCTTTTTCTCTCATTTTTTTTATTTGGGCCTTTCTCTTTTTTTATGGCCTCTTTTTTTATTTGGACTTCTTTGGCCTCTTTTTTTTCGTCCGGAGTCTCATCCCGACTTGTGGGGGAATCATAGTATCCATCATCCTTTCCTCACTGGGACAATGCTCTAACAATGATGATCATCGCATTTTTATTTTCTTACAACTCAAGAATTACAACTCGATACTTAGGACAAGATATGACTCTATATGAATGCCTCCGGCGGTGTACCGGGATGTGCAATGACTCATGAGTGACATGTATGAAAGAATAATGAATGGTGGCTTTGCCACAAATACAATGTCAACTACACGATCATGCATAGCAATATGACAATGATGGAGCGTGTCATAATAAACAGGACGGTGGAAAGTTGCATGGCAATATATCTCGGAATGGATATGGAAATGCCATAATAGGTAGATATGGTGGCTGTTTTGAGGAAGGTATATGGTGGGTTTAAGGTACCGGCGAAAGTTGCGCGGTACTAGAGAGGCTAGCAATGGTGGAAGGGTGAGAGTGCGTATAATCCATGGACTCAACATTAGTCATAAAGAACTCACATACTTATTGCAAAAATCTATTAGTTATCGAAACAAAGTACTACGCACATGCTCCCAGGGGGATAGATTGGTAGGAAAAGACCATCGCTCGTCCCCGACCGCCACTCATAAGGAAGACAATCAATAAATAAAGGGACATTTACATTTTTTTCCCTAACTTCGCCCCGACCTCATCTTTACCCCTAAAATAAAATGGTGCTCAACTATACCCCTCTTCCGTCTTTGACGCTAATGAAAATACCCCTCCGTACCCTTTCCGTCTGGTCAATGTGCTTTGACCACGTTAGGTAGTTATTCTGGACATCCTTGCCCTTCCTTCTTACATGTGGGGCCTGCACGCATCTCTCCAACCCCATCTCATTTCGCCCCTTCTCTTCTCTTCTGTTCTCTCTCGCGACACAAACCCTAACCCTAGTTCATCGATTTCCCCTGTCACGGCGGCTACCAAGGGCGAGCTCGTGGATCCAGATGCGGAGGCGGTGGATCTGATTGCCCCGCTCATCGTCAGTCTTTAGAAGTGGTAGAAGCGGCGGCGACCAGACGGAATGGCCGCTGATCGTGGTAGCGGCGGGGGCGGCAGAGCAGAGAGCTTGCAGACCACGGCGGCGACTACAAGGGCGGGGCCAAGAGGGTATGTCTCTATGCACACTCATCATTTGCTTGCATGCGTGCTTGTTTAGGGTAATTTTGTCAAGTGCTCCCGTGCTTGTGCTCTGTTCATGAACTTGCTTTTGTTTCTAAATATTTTCCGTAGGATGGACCCAGCTAGAGCGTTTAATCTGAACTGTAGAATGGAAACAAGTGTGTTAGGCAGTTCTAGTACCAAAGGATCTGGCACAGGATTTTCTTTCCCATTGGTTGTTGACCGTACATCAACTTTTATCAAGTTTAGAAGTGCTATATCAGAGAAATATCCATGGGGGTTATATGATGCTGTTGAAATTAGGTATTGGGATATGGAAAATACTGCTTGGGTGCCTGTCCAGTGTGATGATGAGCTAGCTATCATGTTTGGAACATATGCAGAAAGTAAGTCAGCAGAGATTGAAATCAATGTAATACAAAGAAGCAGAGGAGAGATTGAGAGGAGAACTACTAGATCACAAGCTAACAGTTCTCAAGCTAGGTGCAGCCAGACAAGAGGGAGGGGTAGAAATGCAGGTGGGAGAGGAAATGCATGTGGGAGAGGAAATGCAGGTAGCAGAGGAAGTTCTGGTGGTAGAGGTAGTTCTGGTGGTAGGAATGCAGGACCTTCAAAGGCTAGTTTAGTACATGAAACAACTGGAGCTGGTCCTAGCAGTAGCAAACAATCAGATGCTGCTCCTATCATAAGAGGAAGCTCCTAATGATGTTCCCACAGATGATGAGGATGAAATCTTGCATCCAGAATTTGTAATTGGGAAAGTGCCCAAGGGGAAAGAGGCAGCTCCAGAAGATCAAGATTCTGTCCCCCCCCCCCTCAATTTGAAGAGACAGATTCAGATGAGAGAGAGGAGGATTATGACATGGCTTATTCTGAGAGTTCTGATGAGGATAGGGCAGAAGTGAAATTTAACAGAGATGATCCTTCTTTGGCAGAAGGAACTATATTTTCTGATGTGATAGAATGCAGAAATGCACTAGCAACTTTCTCAATCAAGACACAAAGTGAGTTCAAAATTGACAAAAGTGAGCCAGGTAGATTGACAGTTCACTGTGCATATCCAAGGTGTAAGTGGAGGATGCATGCCTCCTTAATGAGAAATAGCAAATTATTTCAGGTACTAAGAAGAGGAAATAACAATACTAATTGCATGTTATTTGTTGTTTCAGCACATACAACTGTAGAATTTCTATGCTCATTTGTTTGTCTGACTTGCTTGTTAATTGTAATTGCAGGTGAAAGTTAACAGACATCCTCACACATGCCCTAGTGTGACAAGAAGGCAAAGGTTGAGGTCAGCAAAATGTAGATGGGTTGCAGATGCAGTTAAGAACTGGGTCAGAGAAAATTCAAATATTTTTGTGCCACAGCTTCAAACTGATCTGAAGAAGAAGTATGGGGTTGAACTGCCATACATGAGAGTTTTCTATGGTAAGCAAATGGCCATTGACAAGATATATGGTAAGTGGACTGAAAGTTTTCATTTGCTTTATACATTCAAAGCTGAGGTTGAGAAGGCATCACCTGGTAGTGTAGTTCACATTGATAAGCACACAGTGGAGTTTGAAAAAAAATGGTCAGAGAAGGTCCAAGGAGTGTTTTAGGAGAGCCTTTGTGTCATTTAAGGCCTGCTGGAAAGGGTTTCTAGATGGGTGTAGGCCATATCTAGCAGTAGATGCCACTGCTCTAAATGGAAGGTATAGAGGACAACTTGTAAGTGCTTGTGCTATAGATGCAAACAACTGGATCTTTCCAGTTGCTTATGGTGTGCTAGAGGTAGAGAGCATAGAGAGTTGGACATGGTTTTTCTAGCACTTGAAGGACCTCATAGGGCACCCAGAAGGGCTTGTCATACACACTAATGCATGTAAAGGACTTGAATCAGCTATAGATGCCGTGTTCCAAGGAGTAGAACATAGCGAGTGCATGAGGCACCTTGCTGCTAACTTCTCTAAAAAATTTAAGGGGAAATTTTTTGATGAGAACTTGTGGCCCTGTTCCCTAACTTATAGCAGTAAAAAGCATAACTACCATCTGAGGCAGCTGTATAGCAAGCCTGATGTGAAAGAGTATTTAGATGAGCATCACACCAAGATATGGGCCAGGGAACTTTTCAATGAGTTCTGCAAGTTAGATTGTGTGAACAATAACCTTGCAGAGTCATTTCATTCCAAGATAAGAAAATGGAAAGGATTGCACATGTAGATCTGTTTGACAAGATCAGGCAATATTTGATGGAGAAATTTGACCTGAGGCAGAGCATTGCTGCTGCTACTTATGTAGGGCACCTCATAGTCCCTAAAGTGATGAAAATGCTACTGCTGAAGTCCAAGAAGGGCTTGGACATGAATATTGTGAAGAGAAGTACATTTCAGGCAGAGGTGACTGCAATTGACAAAGAGAAGAGGGAGTGGAGGTATCGTGTGGATCTGCAAGCAATGACATGTAGTTGTAGAAAGTGGCAAATTACTGGACAACCTTGCATACATGCTCTCTATTTCATTACTTCAATGAGAGGTCCAGTAAGTGAGATAGATCAGTATGTGCATGAATTTTACTCAGTTAAAAGATTCAATCTCACTTATGCTGAAAATTTGCCTGCAATGGAGGGAAAACAACAGTGGGACATTGTTGACCGTGGGTTTAAACTCTCTACACCTGTGCAACACAGACCTCCTGTCAGACCAAGGAAGACTAGGATAAGGGCACAGTCTGAAGGAAAAGGCCTAGGAGGCAGGAGAAAGAAGTGCTCTCGCTGTGGAAGACTAGGACATCGTGGGACCCACTGCAAAGAGTCCATTGATCCTGCTTTTGGAGAAGATGAGCATTGGGGTGCTGATAATGCTGGAATAGATGCTCCAGAATCTGCTCAAGCAACTGTTCAAACTGAAGCTCCAGAAGAAGGAACAGAAGCTCCTAACTCTCCCCCAACTGCTACTAGCTCTCCTTCTGCTCCTGGCTCTCCTCCACCTACTACTTCCCCTAAGGCCGTTGATACTGATCTGGCTAGGTATGCAATATATTATACTGCATGTACATTACTGCATGTACATGCATCAATTATGTAGCTATTTTTTGCTGACTGCTCTTGATTGTGTTCATGTTTCTCAGCCCAAGGAAGAATTTCAAAAGGCCAGCTTCAAGAGGTACAAAGTGGGGTTCACCACAGAAGAAGGCGAAAGGCGGCATGCAACCAAGTGTAAGCACAAGGAGCAAGGCTGCTAATTCTGCAGCCAACACAAGGAGCAAGATGGGCAAACTGTAATGCTGGAGTGTGTACTGCTGTCTTAATGTTAGATGTTGTCAAACAACTATTGGTTTGTAATGCTGGAGTGTGAATTGCTGTCTTAATATTGTCAAACTGTTGTTTAAGGGTTGGTGTGCTAGATAAGACCAGCTTGTTTTGTAATGAATTGCCTTGAACTACCCCTACTCCAGTTTCATGTGCTGCAAAATGTTCGTGAACTATTGATTTGTGCTCATATTTGCCCCTAACTATCATCTGATTGTTCACTTTTGCCCCTAAATATCTTGGTACGTGCTCAAAATTGCAACTTTTGCTGTCATTCTGTGCTGAACGCTGGAGCACACCTGTTTTATTACTACCAGGCAACATTGCTGGCAATACCAAATTAAAGCATTGGTGACAAATTTAACACAAATTTTGCATTACCAAGAGAAAGTAGCTCCAATAGTGCACAAATGATAGAAGGGCTCCGATGATAGAATTACATCTGCTTAAGTTCCCAACATGATAGAATTACATCTGCTTAAGTTCCCAACATTACATCTTCAACACACTAGCAGAAACATAACACACACACAGTGCCACTTAATTGGCTTGCTTAGACCAAATAGAAACTAAACTAGCCACAATGCTGATGCCAAGAACAAAGAGAAAACCCATTGTTTCCATCAGCTCATTCCTTTTCTTCAACTTCAATTGCATTTTCTTGTTTTCATTGTTTAGATCCATGACCTTCCTCTCCACCCTACTAGCTTTGATCCAGCTACGTTCAAGGCCACCATGGAGCTCCTCAAAAGCTTGCCCCACTAGCTCAGTGGGAGGGGGGTCAATCCAAACAACCCAATCACACTCATCAGGAAGCTGTGAAATCAGAGTTCACATAATAAGATGAAATTCATAACTTTGCAATAAATCGACGAAAACATAGTACCAAATGATGTTTTGAGGTCAGATCAATTACATCGAGTGGACAACCTAAAAACCTTCTTCCCGTGCTTGCTCCACCCCAAGAAACACGGCGCGCAGGAATTAGCCCATGCCCCGGGCAACGGTGCTTTGAGCGCTCCTCAAGGCCATAGAAACTTGGATTGGGAATGAAAAACTCGGATTGGAACTGCACAATCCCGTAGCCTTCCACCTACAAGCCAAAAAGGCGCATATTACGGCCCATCCCGCGAAACCCTAGATGAGAAATCCCCAAATCCAATGTCAACCCAAAATCCAAATCGACTTACCTCACTGTCTGCGGAGGAGCTTACAGACGACATTGCGGACGTACACATGGACGGGCCCCAGTCGTGCCTCCCTCCCAGACCTCCAAATCACCGGTGCTCTGCTGCCTTCCTGTCTCCTATGGTCGTCGAGAGGTTGAAGAAGACGAGTGAGATAGATAACTGTTCGGCCAGGTCCCACTTGTAAGGAGGGGCATACTTGTCCAAAAAAAGTCCCAAAGTCAGTCAAACTCCTTTGACTGGACGGAAACGGTGCGGAGGGATATTTCCATAACGCCATCTAACGGAAGAGGGGTATAGTTGAGCACCGTTTTATTTTAGGGGTAAAGGTGAGCTCGGGACAAAGTTAGGGGGGAAAATGGAATTGGCCCATAAATAAATCATGCCCCGACTTCATCACATAACGGTTCACCATATGTGCATGCTACGGGAATCACAAACTTCAACACAAGTATTTCTCAAATTCACAACTACTCAACTAGCATGACTCTAATATCACCATCTTCATATCTCAAAACAATTATCAAGTATCAAACTTCTAATAGTATTCAATGCACTTCATATGAAAGTTTTTATTATATCCATCTTGGATGCCCATCATATTAGGACTAGATTCATAACCAAAGCAAACTACCATGCTGTTCTAAAGACTCTCAAAATAATATAAGTGAAGCATGAGAGTTCATCTATTTGTTCAAAATAAAACCACCGTCGTGCTCTAAAAGATATAAGTGAAGCACTAGAGCAAACGACAAACTACTCCGGAAGATATAAGTGAAGATCAATGAGTAGTTGAATAATTATGCAACTATGTGAAGACTCTCTAACATTTAAGAATTTCAGATCTTGGGATATTATTCGAACATCAAGCAAAACAAAAGAAAATAAAATGACGCTCCAAGCAAAACACATATCATGTGGTGAATAAAAATATAGCTCCAAGTAAAGTTACCGATGAACGAAGACGAAAGAGGGGATGCCTTCCGGGGCATCCCCAAGCTTAGGCTTTTAGTTGTCCTTGAATATTACCTTGGGGTGCCTTGGTAATCCCCAATATTAGGCTCTTTCCACTCCTTATTCCATAGTCCATCGAATCTTTACTCAAAACTTGAAAACTTCACAACACAAAACTTAACAGAAAACTCGTAAGCTCCATTAGCGAAAGGAAACAAAACACCACTTCAAGGTACTATAATGAACTCATTCTTTATTTATATTGGTGTTAAACCTACTGTATTCCAACTTCTCTATGGTTTATAAACTCTTTTACTAGCCATAGATTCATCAAAATAAGTAAACAACACATAGAAAACAGAATCTGTCAAAAACAGAACAGTCTGTAGTAATCCTACAAGCATATGTTCCTCCCTCATAATAATTTTCAGTAGCATCATGAATGAATTCAACAATATAACCAGCACCTAAAGCATTCTTTTCATGATGCATAAGTATAGAATTTTTATTACTCTCCACATAAACAAAATTCTTCTCATTCGGAATAGTGGGAGTATCATAAGAGACTCGAATACTATAAATTGTTTCCACATTAAAAGAGTAATCTTCAGAAAAGGGGTAATCATAATCATGAAAAGTTTTATAAATATAATCATCACTACTTTTTATAGCATAAGTGTCATCACAATAATCATCATAAGTAGGAACTTTGTTCTCATCATAATCGATTTGCTCCTCAAAACTTGGGAGGCTAAAAATATCATCTTCATTAAACATAGCATCCCCAAGCTTGGGACAAACATTAATTGCAGCAAATATATTCTCAAATATGTCATCCTAATCAAACATAGCTTCCCCAAGCTTGGGCCTTTTCATATCATAAGCATAATCACTCTCATCATTAATAGTATGGATAGCACCAATAGTATAGCAATTATCATCATATTCTTCCAAGCAAGTGCCAAAAAGATTTTCAATATCATAAGAAGTATCATTATCTTCCCAATCATAATCATCACAACAAGCAATAGGCATAACGAGATCATCATCAAGTGCATCATCTTCCGCAATTATTTTTGATTCATTTTCATGAGGCACAACAATAATAGGAGCAACATTATTTGGGGGAGATATATTTTTACCTCTCTTCCTTTTTCTTTTTTTCTTCTTCACATCATGTGTGGGTTCAATCCTCTTTTTGGAGCTCCTTATTAATGAGATTGGTTGAATAGAAGGCTCCTCCTCGTTACCTGATTCATCGTAAGAAATAATAGGAGAACATTGGGAAGTCTCTTCCCTTTCGTTAGTATTCTCTTCATCCTTTATTTGTTTTATTTTCTTTATGTAATTGGCAATATAAGGATTTTCAATGCAATTCACCGCACAATACATATAAATTTCTTCTAGATCAAAATTAAGAACTCTATAAAGGGCAAATTCTGGAATAAAGTTAGTTATACATTTCATTTCCTCATAACCCAAGAGCAAACTAAGTTCATTATGATGTGCAAGAGAAATCAAGTCATCACAATTTTTGGACACGATACGATCATGAAACAATTTGCATTGGGTACTGAAATGATCATGTTCATTGCAAAGTTCACAAGTATGGCTAAGAAAATTTAAATTTTCAGCACAAACATATAGCCTTTCTTGCAACCATTTAGTTTCTAAGTACTTATGCCTCTTGCAATATCTATCTTCCTTATTTGGTGTGTATTTGCAAACCCAATGCACTCCACAAAAATTGACATGTTTATAGGAGACATTTTCATCATAACTAGTGCAATCATCATTAGTACTATGGATATTCAAGGGATTCATACTAACAACATTGCAATCATGCTCATCATTCAAATATTTAGTGCCAAACATTCTAATGCATTCTTCTTCTAACACTTGGGCACAATTTTCCTTTCCATCATACATGAAAGATATTAAAAAGATGAAGTGTATGAGGTAAACTCAATTCTATATTTTTTGTAGTTTTCTTTTATAAACTAGACTAGTGCTAAAACAAGAAACAAAAATATTCGATTGCAAGATCTAAAGATATACCTTCAAGCGCTAACCTCCCCGGCAACGGCGCCAGAAAAGAGCTTGATGTCTACTACACAACCTTCTTCTTGTAGACGTTGTTGGGCCTCCAAGTGCAGAGGTTTGTAGGACAGTAGCAAATTTCCCTCAAGTGGATGACCTAAGGTTTATCAATCCGTAGGAGGCGTAGGATGAAGATGGTCTCTCTCAAGCAACCCTGCAACCAAATAACAAAGAGTCTCTTGTGTCCCCAACACATCCAATACAACGGTAAATTGTATAGGTGCACTAGTTCGGAGAAGAGATGCTAATACAAGTGGTATATGGATAGTAGATAAAGGTTTTTGTAATCTGAAATTTAAAAAACAGCAAGGTAACTAATGATAAAAGTGAGCGTAAACGGTATTGCAATGCTAGGAAACAAGGCCTAGGGTTCATACTTTCACTAGTGCAAGTTCTCTCAACAATAATAACATAATTGGATCACATAAATATCCCTCAACATGCAACAAAGAGTCACTCCAAAGTCACTAATAGTGGAGAACGAACGAAGAGATTATGGTAGGGTACGAAACCACCTCAAAGTTATTCCTTCCAATCAATCCATTGGGCTATTCCTATAAGTGTCACAAACAACCCGTGAGTTCGTACTAGAACAACACCTTAAGACACAAATCAACCAAAACCCTAATGTCACCTAGATACTCCAATGTCACCTCAAGTATCCGTGGGTATGATTATACGATATGCATCACACAATCTTAGATTCATCTATTCAACCAACACATAGGACCTCAAAGAGTGCCCCAAAGTTTCTACCGGAGAATCATGATGAAAACGTGTGCCAACCCCTATGCATAGGTTCATGGGCGGAACCCGCAAGTTGATCACCAAAACATACATCAAGTGAATCACGTGATATCCCATTGTCACCACAGATACGCACGGCAAGACATACATCAAGTGTTCTCAAATCTTTAAAGACTCAATCCGATAAGATAACTTCAAAGGGGAAACTCAATCCATTACAAGAGAGTACAGGGGGATGAGAAACATAAGATCCAACTATAATAGCAAAGCTCGCGATACATCAAGATCGTGCCAAATCAAGAACACGAGAGAGAGAGAGAGAGAGATCAAACACATAGCTACTAGTACATACCCTCAGCCCCGAGGGAGAACTACTCCCTCCTTGTCATGGAGAGCGCCGGGATGATGAAGATGGCCACCAGAGAGAGATTCCCCCCTCCGGCAGGGTGTCGGAACGGGTCTAGATTGGTTTTCGGTGGCTACGGTGGCTTCTGGCGGTGGAACTCCCGATCAATTCTGCTACTCGATAGTTTTAGGGTATATGAATATATATAGGCGGAAGAAATACATTAGGGGAGCCATGAGGGGCCCACGAGGGTGGAGGGCGCGCCCAGGGGGTGGGCGCGCCCCCTGCCTCATGGCTTCCTCGTTGATCCCCTGACGTGCACTCCAAGTCTCCTGTATTGTTTGCTTTCCGAAAATAATTTTTCCGAAGGTTTCATTCCGTTTGGACTTCGTTTGATATTTCTTTTCTGCGAAACACTGAACAAGAGAAAACAGAAACTGGCACTGGGCTCTGGGTTAATAGGCTAGTCCCAAAAATAATATAAAATAGCATATAAATGCATATAAAACATCCAAGGTTGATAATATAATAGCATGGAACAATCAAAAATCTTCTATATCTAAATAGCTAGTCCCCACTAACATATTTCTCTCAACATGCAAGCATGCCACCTCATCATTCAACTTGCATAGGAAAGGCCCACCTCACCATGCAACTATGCATATTAAAAATCCACTTCAACATGCAAACATGCATGCATGTAAAAGTCCATTCTATTATGGAATTAGATTTAATTCTTATATAATTTTAAAAACTATTATTTGAAATATTCATGTTCCATATAACCAAAATCTCACTAAAAATACTACAAAATATTTCCGCAATAACGTGCGGGGCATCATCTAGTTATAGATACGTTGGAGACGTATCATGTAGCAAGCGGTGCTTTCTCGGCCGGCGCGCTGCTTCAATGCCGACGTTAGTGAGAGATCACGTCCACTCTGCGCCGGTGTCAATGCGGAGTGCCGCTCTACATCGGCATGAATGCAGGCAGCTGACATCGGGCAGGAAAGCATGCGGGTGACGGAGGGCCCAGACACTCAGGAGCGGACGTGGCAGCAGTTTGGACTCCCGCAACCTCCCCTCCCTCCTACTTTGTCATAGGTTGCGGGAAAAAATGCGTCTGAACCGCTGAGCGGATTGATACAGGCCCGCATTGAATGGCAACACACATCTGGACCGTAATGCGAGTAGTTTGAGTTTCTGCGTTAAAGATGCCCTAACTCACTACTGACTACTCCCTTTGTAAAGAAAGTATAAGAATGTTTAGATCATTAGAGTATTATCCATTGATTCTTACATTCACTTTCTGTTTCCTGGATGAGGAGAATGTAATTTTCTCTTTTTATATTTTCGAGGTGTGTATTTCTTTTTCTTTCTTTGACTTAATGTAATGTAATTTTACTATGTTACCATGGATCTTTGTGGTCCACATTTGTTTCACTGGCATGATCTGTAGTAGTATGTTCACTTGATGTCTTACTCCACAAAATCAGACCGTTTGCTAAAAATATGTTTTTTTTTCTGAGTTTTACAGATTGCAGTGAATTATTTGTTTTGCTGTTGCAGAGCCTTCTGTGTTTGCTATTTTGAGCTGTTTCACTGCTTTGGGCCCAAGTTTAGAAAATAAATCATTAAGCTGGAGCCACACGCTCCCTTGCAAAAAAAGAGAGAAAAGGCTGGGTCATACTCTGGAGTATCATTTTTTTAAGGCAAGCTAGAGTATTAGTTTTTTAGCACTAGCTAGAGTATTACTCCCTTCTTTCCGGTTTATAAGGCTCAATTCAAAAATCTCACCAACCAAGGTAGATGATGAGTGGTGGAATATTTTTTGTAGTTTGCAAAAGCACCCAATTAATGCCCTTGTTTTCCTCAAAAAATTATGTTTACGAATGCATTAATTGCAATGCATGCATGCATAAAGTGCATGCATTGGTCAGTTTTCTCTTAATACTTGCATGCAATGATTTAATGCACCTTGAAGTCTGAACATGTGATGGAGAACAACTAAATTGAGCCTTATAAAATGGAAAAACTAAAATTTTGAGATAAGCCCTATAAACCGAAAAGAAGGGAGTAGTTAACCAAGTAGTTCGCCAATAGTTTTCCGTGCAGCACTATGTCTCGCCTATAGTGAGACTCTCGTATTAGGCGCATCCCTCAATTGGCTGGCCCAGGCACGCGGGAGGCCACAACCTTGTTTTCTGTTTTCATTTTTTTTACTTTCGCTTATACTCCCAAGTATTATAACCGAATATATAGAAAAACACCTTACATAAAACATTTAAAAAATGTTAATCAAGCATTTAAAAAAATATTAAATGTGTACGAAGAAAATGTTTCTCATGTATACAAAAATATATAATATGTATGAAAAAATGTAATCATGTATTTAAAAATTATTAATCAAGCATTTGCAAAAATGTTGACCATGTATTAAAAAAAATGTGAAACATGTATTTCAAATTTTTTAATTAAGCATTTGAATTTTTTTAAAATCTGTATAAAAAATGCTCACCATTTATTCAAACAAGTTAATCTTGTATTTGAAAATTTTAAATGAAGCATTTGAAAAATGCGTACAGAAAAATGTTGACCATGTTTAAAAAAATGTTAACACATGTATTGAAAAATGTTAATCAAGCATTTGAAAATGTTAAACATGTGGATAAAAAAGTTTTGACCATGTATTCAGACAAGTTAATCTTGTATTTGAAAAGGGTTAAAAAATGTTAACCAAGCATTTGAATTTTTTTTAAATTTATATAAAGGAAATGTTTCTTATGTATATGAAAAATGTATACAAAACATAAATAATGTGAGTGAAAAAAGTTGACGAAGTATTTAAAAAATTATTAATCAAGCATTTAAAAAATTAAAATATTAAACAAGTACTTTAAAATACTAATGAAGTATTTGTAAAATGTTAAATGTGTATAGAACAAATGTTAATCATGTATTAAAAAATGTCAAACATGTATTTGGAAAATGTTAATCAAGCTTTTGAAAATCTTAAAACTGTGTATAGAAAAAAAACTTTACCATGCATTAAAAAATGTTAATCTTGTATTTGAAAAATGTTAAGAAAACATTAGAAAATTTTGACCATGTTTTCAAAATTGTTAAGGAAAAATTTAAAAAATGTTAAATGTGTATAAATAAAATGTTTCTCTTGCATACAAAAAATGTAGAAGTGTATAGAAAAATGTTAGCCAAGTAATAAAAATGTTAATCTTGTACTTGAAAAATAATAATCAAGCATTTGAATTTTTTAGAAAAGATGTAGAAAAAAATCAGCATGCATTTTTTTAAACTTGTATTTGAAAATGTTGAGAGTATATTAGAAAAATGTTCTAGACACTTACAAAAAATGTAGAATGAAACCAAAAGAAACAAAGGAAAATGAAAAAAGGAAAACAAAAAAAGAAACAAAAGAAGCTACAGAAAAAAGCTAATGACAAAGATAACCTAAGAAACAAGTGCAGAAAGAATGAAAAACTATGAAAACAATAGCGAAACAAACTAAACAAAAAAACTGTTGAAAACCAAGAAAGAAACAAAAGAACTAATGAAAGAAAGAAGGAAAACGGGAAAAGAAAAGAAAAACCGATGAAAGACACAAAAGCGAAACCAAGGAAAAAACTGAAGTATAATGACAAATAAAAACCAAGAGAAAATCGAAGAAGAAATGAGGAAAAAAAGGACAGCGGAAACAGAACCAACGAACACATTAGCGAATGACCAAATAGAGTAACACGCTATTGGGTCGGCCCATATGTGCGCGCTGTGCAGGAAAGCTTCCAAGATAGATGCTAAGCAGGACACATAATTCACACAATTTTCCTTATTTATATGCATGCACTACTATTTATTGTAGGCTCGAATTGGGCTCAATTTGTAGATAAATGTTGTGTCCATATGAGATTTATGTTAATATTGTCATTGTTTTCATAAATTCTTTGAATAATCCTCACAGTATATGTTTCCACAAACTAAATATTATTTGCCGAAGATGCCGATCTTCACCAGGGATGAGAGCACTTTCCCTGCCCACCGAAAAGAAATATTTCGCAATTTTGACATGCTAATTCCAACCATTCTACCAACCTTCTTTTAGAATCGAGCCAATCCTCAAAAATATACAGTGAAATATGAAAGGAGGGATCCCAAAAGTAGTACTCCCTCCGGTCCATATTACTTGCTGCTGCTTTAGTACCACTCTATACTAAAGCAGTGACAAGTAGAGGGAGTAGAGGAATCTCAAGTGTTGGTCCTAGTAAATCCATTTTAAAAACTATCAATCAATTGTACATAATATTTCATAAAGTTACTAAAACTAAAAAGTTCATGAAGTATCAGTTGACGACTATCTCTGATCATGTTCGCGCATTTGGGTCGAATACATCAGGCCATCTCTTATACCATACTTGTTTTTACATTGTTTTTCTTGTTATGGTGCCACAACCATATTAATTGTACCAATATCGAATACATTACACCTTTCAAAAAAAAATCGAATACACTACAAATGCTTTGCGAATTCATGAGGTAATGAATGTCACACTAGATAGCCCAAATAAGTACACATGTCCAAGATACATCAACAAATCCTACAGGAACTATGACGGTCAACCAACCAAATTCAAAATGGAAAGTCATTTATAAGCTTGAACCAAAAAAAAAAATCTCCAGCAAGTGTTGCCGTGGAGGCCTTCTATGCGGGTTGGGTGCACTATATCTTGCAGTTGGTTTGGGGTTTGGATTTATGCGCTTTATTTCCAACATTTTACATACCCACTACATTATCAAATTTTAGGAAAAGACATATATCACATGTAGTCATTTCAACGGATTTGATGAGAACGAACCAACCTGTGGTTGGATGGTTAGGAGGACAGTGATATCCCCATCCTACGACAACTTAAGTCCTGTTGCTCGCATTTCTCCTGAATTTATTTCAGGATTTTCGGCGATGCGCTTCAGTTGGAGGAGACATCCCCGTCGACTACGAGGTGCGTACAGTTATTTTGTAAAATCTCAAGATGATATCCCGGCTCAGTCTCTCGGTGTGTGCGTCCACCGGTGAGTGTATGCACGTATATTTGAGCACTTGCATCTATACCGTGTTAAAAATCAGATTTGATGATGTCCTTTTCAATGTAAAAGACGTAGTCTGTAAATCATAATTTAAAAGGATTATGACAAATTGATTTATGTCATCTGTGATCTTATCATGTCATACATGGTTTGATTACATATTCTCGGAAACTCCACTCTCAGTGATTTTTCGGCAGGTGCAAGTTATGAAACTATTTCACAACTCATTCCCTCAAAAAAACTATTTCACAACTCATCAGACATTCGATAAACCTGTAACTCAAATATTTCTTTTCGCAATCTAATTGCAGAAACAAATATTTTTATTACAATAATTTCTACATTATTTTAGAAACATCTAAACTTTTCAAAGATTCCATACTTATGTCTCATTACGCAAATATTCACATATGTACTTGAGTCATTACTGAAAATAGATAAATCCACTATTTGCAACTATGCTTATTGGACTGCAAACATTAGTATGGATAATTACCAACAAGTTAGTCGCTCAGAATGTTATCTTAGTCACTTCATTTTCTAGACAAAAGTTGTAAGTGCTAGTGGTTCGTAATCAAATTAGTTCAAAAATATATCACTACAATTTCTACATGCGGGTTTCTTCCATGTGACTAAATGTGCTACCGCACATATGTGGTATTCTTTTTGCCTTGCAATGTTTAGTGTTAGTGTTATGAATGTTTCATATTATTATCAATATTCATAACATACATTCCATTCATAATAAAAGTAGAAGGTCCACAAATGACAGCCATCAGAAGAGAATTATACGTGGAGATACTGACAGTAGGGACCACCAGGTACATGGCCACATGCAAGCAAGTGTCTCATTATTACATGCGCAAAAAAAGATTTCTCCCCTGGCAACTAGGACTCATCAGGTTGAAGCGTACATAGCGTTATCTGCCTGTTCGCAAGCGTGTACGTACATACTGGTCTCTCTGCTGAAGGAAATATGCCCTAGAGGCAATAATAAAGTTATTATTTATTTCCTTATATCATGATAAATGTTTATTATTCATGCTAGAATTGTATTCACCGAAAACTTAGTACATGTAATATATAGACAAACAGAGTGTCACTAGTATGCCTCTACTTGACTAGCTTGTTGAATCAAAGATGGTTAAGTTTCCTAGCCATAGACATGAGTTGTCATTTGATTAACGGGATCACATCATTAGAGAATGATGTGATTGACTTGACCCATTCCGTTAGCTTAGCACCATGATTGTTTAGTTTGTTGCTACTACTTTCTTCATGACTTATACATGTTCCTCTGACTATGAGATTATGCAACTCCCGAATACCGGAGGAACACTTTGTGTGCTACCAAATGTCACAATGTAACTGTGTGATTATAAAGGTGCTCTACAGGTGTCTCCAATGATACTTGTTGAGTTGGCATAGATCGAGATTAGGATTTGTCACTCCGATTGTCGGAGAGGTATCTCTGGGCCCTCTCGGTAATGCACATCACTATAAGCCTTGCAAGCAATGTGACTAATGAGTTAGTTGTGGGATGATGCATTACGGAATGAGTAAAGAGACTTGCCGGTAACGAGATTGAACTAGGTATTGAGATATCGACGATCGAATCTCGGGCAAGTAACATACCGATGACAAAGGGAACAACGTATACCGTTATGTGGTTTGACCGATAAAGATCTTCGTAGAATATGTAGGAGCCAATATGAGCATCCAGGTTCCGCTATTGGTTATTGACCGGAGACATGTCTCGGTCATGTCTACATAGTTCTCGAACCTGTAGGGTCCGCACACTTAACGTTCGGTGACGATTGGTATTATGAGTTTATGTGATTTGATGTACCGAAGGTTTTTCGGAGTCCCGGATAAGATCACGGAAATGACGAGGAGTCTCGAAATGATCGAGCCGTAAAGATCGATATATTGGAAGGCTATATTCGGACATCGAAAAAGTTCCGAGTGATTCGGGTATTTTTCGGAGTACCGGGGGAGTTACGGGAATACGAGAGTACATATGGGCCTTAGTGGGCTTTAAGGGAAAAAGAGGAGAAGCCACAAGGGCTGACTACACGCCCCCCATGGGCCTAGTCCGAATTGGACCAGGGGAGGGGCTGCGCCCCCTCTTTCCTTCTCCTCCCCTTCTTCTTCCTTTCCCCTCCTAGTAGGACTAGGAAAGGAGGAATCCTACTCCTACTAGGAGGAGGATTCCTCCCCCCTTTGGCGCGCCTAGAGTGGCCGGCCGGCCTCCCCTTGCTCCTTTATATACGGGGGCAGGGGGACACCCTAGGACACACAAGTTAATTGTTCCAAGCCGTGTGCGGTGCCCCCTGCCACCATAATCCACCTCGATCATATCGTAGCAGTGCTTAGGCGAAGCCCTACGTCGGTAGCAACATCATCACCGTCATCATGCAGTCGTGCTGATGGAACCCTCCCACAAAGCTCTGCTGGATCAGAGTTCGTGGGACGTCATCGAGCTGAACGTGTGCTGAACTCGGAGGTGCCGTGCGTTCGATACTTTGATCGGTCGGATCATGAAGACGTACGACTACATCAACCACGTTCTCATAATGCTTCCGCTTACGGTCTACGAGGGTACGTGGACGATACACTCCCCTCTCGTTGCTATGCATCACCATGATCTTGCATGTGCGTAGATTTTTTTTTTGAAATTACTACGTTCCCCAACAGTGGCATCCGAGCCAGGTTTATGCGTAGTTGTTATATGCACGAGTAGAACACAAAGGAGTTGTGGGCGTGGGTATATACATATTGCTTGCCGTCACTAGTTGATTCTTGATTCAGTGGCATTGTTGGATGAAGCGGCCCAGATCGACATTACGCGTACGTGATACGTCTCCAACGTATTTATAATTTTTGATTGTTCCATGCTATTATATTATCAACCTTGGATGTTTTATATGCATTTGTATGCTATTTAATATGATTTTTGGGACTAACCTATTAACCCAGAGCCCAGTGCCAGTTTCTATTTTTTTTTTGCCTATTTTAGGGTTTCGAAGAAAAGGAAAATCAAACGGAGTCCAATTGACCTGAAACTTCACGGAACTTATTTTTGGACCAAAAGAAACCCAGAAGACTTGGAGTGCACGTAAGGGGGTCAACGAGGAAGCCACAAGGCAGGGGGTGCGCCCTCCACCCTCGTGGCTCCCCTGACGTACTTCTTCCGCCTATATATCTCCATATACCCTAAAAACATCGGGGAGGAGAATAGATCGGGAGTTCCGCCGCCAGAAGCCTCCGTAGCCACCGAAAGCCAATCTAGACTCGTTCCGGCACCCTGCCGGAGGGGGAATCCCTCTCCGGTGGCCATCTTCATCATCCTGGTGCTCTCCATGACGAGGAGGGAGTAGTTCTTCCTCGGGGCTGAGGGTATGTACCAGTACCTATGTGTTTGATCTCTCTCTCTCTCTCTCTCTTGTGTTCTTGATTTGGCACGATCTTTATGTATCGCGAGCTTTGCTATTATAGTTGGATCTTATGTTTGTCATCCCCCTCTACTCTCTTGTAATGGATTGAGTTTTCCCTTTGAAGTTATCTTATCGGATTGAGTCTTTAAAGATTTGAGAACACTTGATGTATGTCTTGCCATGCGTATCTGTGGTGACAATGCGATATCATGTGATTCACTTTATGTATGTTTTGGTGATCAACTTGCGGGTTCCGCCCATGAACCTATGCATAGGGGTTGGCACACGTTTTCGTCGTGATTCTCCGGTAGAAACTTTGGGGCACTCTTTAAGGTTCTATGTGTTGGTTGAATAGATGAATCTGAGATTGTGTGATGCATATCGTATAATCATACCCACAGATACTTGAGGTGACATTGGAGTATCTAGGTGACACTAGGGTTTTGGTTGATTTGTGTCTGAAGGTGTTATTCTAGTACGAACTCTAGGGCTGTTTGTGACACTTATAGGAATAGCCCAATGGATTGATTGGAAAGAATAACTTTGAGGTGGTTTCGTACCCTACCACAATCTCTTTGTTTGTTCTCCGCTATTAGTGACCTTGGAGTGACTCTTTGTTGCATGTTGAGGGGTAGTTATGTGATCCAATTATGTTAGTATTATTGAGGGAACTTGCACTAGCGAAAGTATGAACCCTAGGCCTTGTTTCATATCATTGCAATACCGTTTACGCTCACTTTTATAATTAGTTACCTTGCTGTTTTTGTATTTTCAGATTACAAAAACTATTATTTACTATCCATATACCACTTGTATCACCATCTCTTCGCCGAACTAGTGCACCTATACAATTTACCATTGTATTGGGTGTGTTGGGGACACAAGAGACTCTTTGTTATTTGGTTGCAGGGTTGCTTGAGAGAGACCATCTTCATCCTACGCCTCCTACGGATTGATAACCTTAGGTCATCCACTTGAGGGAAATTTGCTACTGTCCTACAAACCTCTGCACTTGGAGGCCCAACAACGTCTACAGGAAGAAGGTTGTGTAGTAGACATCAAGCTCTTTTCTGGTGCCGTTGCCGGGGAGGTGAGTGCTTGAAGGTATATCTTTAGATCTTGCAATCGTGTATTTTAGTTTCTTGTTTTATCACTAGTTTAGTTTATAAAAGAAAATTACAAAAATATGGAATTGAGTTTGTCTCATACGCTTCATCTTTTTAATAACTTTCGTGAGTATGATGGAAAGGAAAATTGTGCTCAAGTGCTAGAGGAAGAAGTCTATAAAATGTTTGGCACTAAATCTTTGAATGATGAGCATGATTGCAATGTTGTTAGTACGAATTCTTTGAATATCATGATACTAATGATGATTGCACTAGTTATGATGTCTCCTATAGACATGTCAATTTTTGTGGAGTACATTGGGTTTGTAAGTACACACCAAATAGGGAAGATAGATATTGCAAGAGGCATAAGTACTTAGAAACTAAACTGTTGCAAGAAAGGCTAGATGAATTTGCTGAAAATTTAAATTATCTTGGCCATACTTTTGAGCTTTGCAATGAACATGATCATTTCAATACCCAATGCAAATTGTTTCATGACGTATCGTGTCCAAAAATTGTGATGACTTGATTTCCCTTGCACATCATAATGAACTTAGTTTGCTCTTGGGTTATGAAGAAATGATACGTATAACTAAGGATATTCCAAAATTTGCCCTTGATAGAGTTCTTCATTTTGATCTAGAGGAAATTTATATGTATTGTGCGGTGAATTGTATTGAAAATCCTTATATTGCCAACTACATAAAGAAAAGAAAACAAATAGAAGATGAAGAGAATACTAATGAAAGGGAAGAGACTTCCCAATATCCTCCTATTATGTCGTATGATGAATCAGGTAACGAGGAGGAGCCTCCTATTCAACCAATTTCATTAATAAGGAGCTCCAAAAAGAGGATTGAACCCACACATGATGTGGTGAAGAAGAAGAAAAGAAAAGGGAAGAGAGGCAAAAAGATATCTCCCCCAAATAACGCTACTCCTATTACTATTGTGCCTCATGAAAATATAATTGTGGAGGATAATGATACTTCTTATGATCTTGAAAATCTTTTTGGCACTTGCTTGGAAGAATATGATAATTGCTATACTATTGGTGCCATCCATACTATTAATTATGAGAGTGATTATGCTTATGATATGAAAAGGCCCAAGCTTGGGGATGCTATGTTTGATGAAGATGATGTTTTTGAGAATATATTTGCTGCAATTAATGTTTGTCCCAAGCTTGGGGATGCTACGTTTAATGAAGATGATATTTTTAGTCTCCCAAGTTTTGATATGCAAATTTATAATGATGATAGCATGGCTCCTACCTATGATGATTATTATGATGATACTTATGCTATAAAAAGTAGTGATTATATTTGTAAAACTTGTCATGATTATGATTATCCTTTTTCTGAACATTACTCTTTTATTGTGGAAACAATTTATAGTATTCAAGTCTCTTATGATACTCCCACTATCCCGAATGAGAAGAAATTTGCTTATGTGGAGAGTAATAAAAATTCTATGCTTGTAGATCATGAAAAGAATGCTTTATGTGATAGTTATATTGTTGAATTCATTCATGATGCTACTGAAAATTATTATGAGGGAGGAATATATGCTTGTAGGAATTGCAATAATATCAAGTTTCCTCTCTATGTGCTTAAAGTTTCAAAGTTATGCTTGTTTTGCCTTCCTATGCTAGTTGATTATTGTTCCCACAAGTTGTTTGATAAAAAAATCCCTATGCATAGGAAGAGGGTTAGACTTAAATGTTCTAGTCATATTCTTCATGATGCTCTCTTTATATTGCAATTCTTATCCTTCATGTGAGCATCATTGAAATCATCATGCCTAACTAGGGGCGTTAAACGATAGCGCTTGTTGGGAGGCAACCCAATTTTATTTTTGTTCCTTGTTTTTTGCTCCTATTTAGTAATAAATAATTCATCTAGCCTCTGTTTAGATGTGGTTTTATGATTTTAATTAGTGTTTGTGCCAAGTAGAACCATTGGGAAGACTTAGGGAAAGTCTTGTTGATCTTGCTATAAAAAACATAAACTTTAGGGCTCACGGGAATTGCTGCCATTTTTATTGGAGAGTGATATTTAGTTAATTATTTTTGCAGATGATTAATAGATAAATTCCTCACGTCCAGCAATTTATTTGAGAATTGTATGAGTTCATAAGTATATGTTTGATTTAGATTACTACAGACTGTTCTGTTTTTGACAGATTCTGTTTTCGATGTGTTGTTTGCTTATTTTGATGAATCTTTGGCTAGTAAAATAGTTTATAAACCATAGATAAGTTGGAATACAGTAGGTTTAACACAAATATAAATAAAGAATGAGTTCATTACAGTACCTTGAAGTGGTGTTTTCTTTTCTTTCGGTAACGGAGCTTACAAGTTTTCCTTTAAGTTTTGTGTTGTGAAGTTTTCAAGTTTTGGATAAAGATTCAATGGACTATGGAATAAGGAGTGGCAAGATCCTAAGCTTGGGGATGACCAAGGCACCCCAAGGTAATATTCAATTACAACCAAGAGCCTAAGCTTGGGGATGCCCCGGAAGGCATCCCCTCTTTCGTCTTCGTTCATCAGTAACTTTACTAGGAGCTATATTTTTATTCACCACATGATATGTGTTTTGCTTGGAGCGTCATTTTATTTTATTTAGTTTTGCTTGCTGTTTGAATAAAATACCAAGATCTGAAATTCTTGAATGTTAGAGAGTCTTCACATAGTTGCATAATTATTCGAGTACTCATTGATCTTCACTTATACCTTTTGGAGTAGTTTGTCATTTGCTCTAGTGCTTCACTTATATCTTTTAGAGCATGGTGGTGGTTTTATTTTGTAGAAATAGATGAACTCTCATGCCTCACTTATATTATTTTGAGAGTCTTTTAGAAACAACATGGTAATTTGCTTTGGTTATGAAACTAGTCCTAATATTATGGGCATCCAAGAGGGATATAATAAAAACTTTCATATGAAGTGCATTGAATACTATGAGAAGTTTGATACTTGATGATTGTTTTGAGATATGAAGATGGTGATATTAGAGTCATGCTAGTTGAGTAGTTGTGAATTTGAGAGATACTTGCGTTAAAGTTTGTGATTCCCGTAGCATGTACGTATGGTAAACCGTTATGTGATGAAGTCGGAGCATGATTTATTTATTGATTGTCTTCCTTATGAGTGGCGGTCGGGGACGAGCGATGGTCTTTTCCTACCAATCTATCCCCCTAGGAGCATGCGCGTAGTACTTTGTTTCGATAACTAATAGATTTTTGCAATAAGTATGTGAGTTCTTTATGATTAATGCTGAGTCCATGGATTATACACACTCTCACCCTTCCACCATTGCTAGCCTCTCTAATACCGCGCACCTTTCGCGGTTATCATACACCCACCATATACCTTCCTCAAAACAGCCACCATAACTACCCATCATGGCATTTCCATAGCCATTCCGAGATATATTGCCATGCAACTTTCCATCGTTCCGTTTATTATGACACGCTTCATCATTGTCATATTGCTATGCATGATCATGTAGTTGACATTGTATTTGTGGCAAAGCCACCGTTCATAATTCTTTCATACATGTCACTCATGAGTCATTGCACATCCCGGTACACCGCCGGAGGCATTCATATAGAGTCATATCTTGTTCTAAGAATTGAGTTGTAATTCTTGAGTTGTAAGTAAATAAAAGTGTGATGATCTTCATTATTAGAGCATTGTCCCAGTGAGGAAAGGACGATGGAGACTATGATTCCCCCACAAGTCGGGATGAGACTCCGGACGAAAAAAAGAGGCCAAAGAAGCCCAAATAAAAAAAGAGGCCATAAAAAAAGAGAAGGCCTAAATAAAAAATAAAAATAAAAAAATGAGAGAAAGAGAGAAGGGGCAATGCTACTATCGTTTTGCCACACTTTTGTGCTTCAAAGTAGCACCATGATCTTCATGATAGAGAGTCTCCTATGTTGTCACTTTCATATACTAGTGGGGATCTTTCATTATAGAACTTGGCTTGTATATTCCAATGATGGGCTTACTCAAAATGCCCTAGGTCTTCATGAGCAAGCAAATTGGATGCACACCCACTTAGTTTCTTTTTGAGCTTTCATACACTTATAGCTCTAGTGCATCCGTTGCATGGCAATCCCTACTCACTCACATTGATATCTATTGATGGGCATCTCCATAGCCCGTTGATACGCCTAGTTGATGTGAGATTATCTTCTCCCTTTTTGTCTTCTCCACAACCACCATTCTATTCCACCTATAGTGCTATGTCCATGGCTCATGCTCATGTATTGCGTGAAGATTGAAAACGTTAGAGAACATCAAAAGTATGAAACAATTGCTTGGCTTGTCATCGGGGTTGTACATGATTTAAATATTTTGTGTGGTGAAGATAGAGCATAGCCAGACTATATGATTTTGTAGGGATAGCTTTCTTTGGCCATGTTATTTTGAGAAGACATGATTGCTTAGTTAGTATGCTTGAAGTATTATTATTTTTATGTCAATATTAAACTTTTTTCTTGAATCTTATGGATCTGAATATTCTTGCTACAATAAAGAGAAATACATGATGAATATGTTAGGTAGCATTCCACATCAAAAATTCTGTTTTTATCATTTACCTACTCGAGGACGAGCAGGAATTTAGCTTGGGGATGCTGATACGTCTCCAACGTATCTATAATTTTTGATTGTTCCATGCTATAATATTATCAACCTTGGATGTTTTATATGCATTTGTATGCTATTTTATATGATTTTTGGGACTAACCTATTAATCCAGAGCCCAGTGCCAGTTTCTGTTTTTTTTTGCCTATTTTAGGGTTTCGAAGAAAAGGAAAATCAAACGGAGTCCAATTTACCTGAAACTTCACGGAACTTATTTTTGGACCAAAAGAAACCCAGAAGACTTGGAGTGCACGTAAGGGGGTCAACGAGGAAGCCATGAGGCAGGGGGCGCGCCCTCCACCCTCGTGGGCCCCTCGTGGCTCCCCTGACGTACTTCTTCTGCCTATATATCTCCATATACCCTAAAAACATCGGGGAGCAGAATAGATTGGGAGTTCCGCCGCCAGAAGTCTCCGTAGCCACCGAAAGCCAATCTAGACCCGTTTCGGCACCCTGCCGGAGGGGAAATCCCTCTCCGGTGGCCATCTTCATCATCCCGGTGCTCTCCATGACGAGGAGGGAGTAGTTCTCCCTCGGGGCTGAGGGTATGTACTAGTAGCTATGTGTTTGATCTCTCTCTCTCTCTCTCTCGTGTTCTTGATTTGGCACGATCTTGATGTATCGCGAGCTTTGCTATTATAGTTGCATCTTATGTTTCTCATCCCCCTCCACTCTCTTGTAATGAATTGAGTTTTCCCTTTGAAGTTATCTTATCGGATTGAGTCTTTAAAGATTTGAGAACACTTGATGTATGTCTTGTCGTGCGTATCTGTGGTGACAATGGGATATCACGTGATTCACTTGATGTATGTTTTGGTGATCAACTTGCGGGTTCCGCCCATGAACCTATGCATAGGGGTTGGCTGTAGCGACCCGACCTCAAACGGTCAATTCTCTATGCTTCAGTGTCTTCCCTGGATCGGTAATGCTGACACACACAGTACTCGAGGATTTATAACAGAGTAGCAATCACACACTTATTACATCGAATGTCTCCAAAGATAACTTATTACAATATATATGGCTTAAGGACATCTACTACAATAACATCAGATGGCTTGGAAGATAAAGTGAGTCCATCAACTCCAACGGCATAGCTGAGCTGCACGACAACAACCTAATGAACCTTACTCCTCGTCTGAAAAGTCTGCAACATAATACGTTGCATCCCGAAAACGGGTCAGCACATGGAATATGCTGGCAAAATAACATAGTAGAGCAAGAAGAGAATAATGCTATCACTACATGCATATTTGGCTTGTGGAAAGCTCTATGGTTATAGTTTTGCGAAAAGCCAAATTTTCCCTACAACAAAGGAACATATTTTAATTTTAACTATCATGGTAGTTGAAATATCATTGAGAAGGTTCCTCCAACTCAATCCCAATTAAGGTAATTAACAACCCAACAATATTAGTTTAGAGTGATGAGATACTTAAGATACTCTAAGTACTAGATACTCAAGATTGTCCATAACTGGGGACATGGCTAACCATGATTAGTGTATACACTCTACAGAGGTTTGCGCACTTTTCCCCACAAGACTCGATCTCCTCCGTTGGTTTTCTCGCACTACAAGGTGTTTGAAAACGGATGACCGAGACACAGTCTTTCAGAAACATTAACTCTCTACTCCGGGCAGACCATACCAAACCTACAAACCCACTACCTGCTGATCCACCTCTTCAAGAGCTTCACGTAACTTACTCAACTATGCTTGAGCCCATAATAGCTTGTGGCTGCACACGGAAGTTTCTAGCATGAATAATCTTAGCTCCCTTTGAGCCTGGGTGGCGGTCCATAGGAAGATCACATGGGTACTCCAGGACAGGCAACACTGGGTACTCCAGGTGCCTCAATCCACCCAGATGTGTATTTAAGTTGCCACCTTAAGTTGAACCATTAATTAACAATCTCACATCTGTCATGGATTTCACTCACCCAAACCACGTCTACGATCATAGCATAACAATATAAGCAACGCCTAGAAGTAACTCCCAGGGGTTTGAATGTAACAGGGCAATAGGTTCTACCTCATCAACTACTTCCCAACCCACATGTTAATGACATCCTAACCATGCAATGTTTGAGGATTGGAACTAATGCATAAAAACTGGGTGATAAAGGGGTATGATCAAAGTGTTACTTGCCTTGCTGACGATCCGCGTAACCTAGAGACTCCAAATAACACGCTTCGCACTCGGGGAACTCTATCGCAAACAAACAATAGCATACATAAGCAATCAAACAAATAAACACGGCTAAATCTCAGATAAGAAGATCTAACCAGAAAGTTCAACTTAAGAACTCTGGTTTGCAAAAATAATCAAATCAAACGGAGCAACGAAACTCAAACGGCGAAAGAAACACGATCCGTTTACTAATCTGGACCTAGGTCAAATTTTACAGTAGCAAAAACTTGTGCAAGTTGGTTAAACGAAAAGAGGGTCTCGAGACAAAGATCTAGGCGCTTGAATCGCTTGATTTTGACTAACGAGCGAAAATAAAAACTAAAACGAAAATCGGATCAGAAATCGCGATCAGAAATAATCGCGGATTAATCTGATAAAAGAAAACTGACGAATAGGATAACGGACGAGCATTCGTTATTTGTAATTAACGAGCAAAAACCGTTCGTCAAAACGAACGACCGGATGAACGTCCGCTAAACGAAAAACTGAAGAAAAACCGGCGAACTGAAAAAAAAACGACTAGGGTTTTCTAACGAAAACCGATCCAATTTTCTAAAAAAACCAACGGCGCTAACCTCGGCGAGGTCCGGCACAGCGGGGCTCCAGCGAGGGGCGGCGCGGCGCGGGGAGGCGGCGGCGTGGGCAGCAGCGGC
>NC_041392.1:507704467-507712551 GCF_002162155.2 Triticum dicoccoides | reverse complement strand
AAGGGGGTGGGGCGGAGGTGCCTTGGGGAAGGGGGCACGGCGCGAGGGGAACGGGAGTCCGAGCCGGACTCCTTGTCGGCGGTGGCGGCGACGCAGTCCCGCTAGGAGATGGAGGCGCGGGAGGTTGGGCCGGCGCTGGGCTTCGACCCAGCTAGGCCTAGGCGCGTTTTTTTAAATAATTCCGCCGAAACTCAGAAAAATCCTAGAAAATAAAATAAAATTCTAAAAATGCGAAAACAAATTTTCTTCGTCTAAATAAAATATTTAGAATGACATGAATATTTTCTTGGCCCTAAAATGAAAATTTGAAAACATGCAATTTTTCTAATGCAACCAAAATTGCAAATAAAATCCAAATAGAAGCAAAATTTGATTTTAATATCTTTCCTCCAATATTTCATTTATTTTGAAGAAGTCATATTATCTCCCCTCATATATTAATATGAAATATTTTCGGAGAGAAAAATAATTAAAACCAAAATCCTCGTTTCAATATTTGATATAAGTCAAATATGGAATCTGGGAAATCCCCAACTCTCTCCGAGGGTCCTTGAGTTGCTTAGGATTTCGAGGATCGCAAGATGAAATGCAACAAAACATGATATGAAAGAATGATCTATGTATAACATTCCAAATTGAAAATTTGGGATGTTACAAACCTACCCCCCTTAAGATGAATCTCGCCCTCGAGATTCGGGTTGGCTAGAAAATATGTGTGGGTGGTCCTTGTGGAGATCATCCTCTCGTTCCCATGTGGCTTGGTCATCGGTATGGTGGCTCCACTGAACTTTGCAAAACTTGATGACTTTGCTACGGGTGACTCGACTAGCAAACTCCAAAATCTTGACTGGCTTCTCTTCATAAGTCAAGTCATGTCCAACTGAATCGCCTCCAAGGGTACGGTATCTCTTAGTGGTATGTCGGCCATCTCAGCATGGCACTTCTTCAACTAGGAAACGTGAAACACATCGTGAACTCCTGACAGTCCTTCAGGTAACTCCAACTTGTAGGCAACTTCTCCCATCCGTTCCAAAACACGATATGGTCCTACAAATCTCGGGGCTAACTTTCCCTTAACTCCAAAACGTTTCACTCCCCGCAAAGGTGATACTCGCAAATATGCTCTGTCTCCAATTTCATAGGTTACCTCCTTGCGTTTCGAATTTGCATAACTCTTCTGCCTGGACTGGGCTATCTTCTATCTATCCCGGATTAGTTTAACATTCTCCTCAGACTCTTTGATCAAGTCTGGTCCAAACAACTGTCGGTCTCCAACTTCATCCCACATCAATGGTGTTCTGCACCTTCGGCCATACAGAGCTTCGAACGGTGCCATCTTCAGACTGGCTTGGTAACTATTGTTGTATGAGAACTTTGTGTAAGGCAGATTGTCATCCCAACTAGATCCATAATCTAGCGCACATGCTCTCAACATGTCCTCCAGAATTTGGTTGACTCTCTCGGTCTGTCCATCCGTCTGCGGGTGAAATGTTATACTGAACTCCAATCTGGTTCCCAAGGTCTGGTGCAGCTGATGCCAAAACTTTGAGGTAAACTGTGTCCCTCTATCCAATACGATGGTCCTCGGAACTCCATGCAGACATACGATCCTAGTCATATATATCTTGGCCAACTTTGCACTAGTATAAGTTGTTTTCACTGGGCTAAAGTGTGCCACTTTGGTTAAACGGTCAACTACTACCCATATAGAGTCGTATCCTGATTTGGTCCTGGGTAATCCGGTGATAAAATCCATGCCAAGTTTATCCCTCTTCCATTCGGGTATTGACATAGGCTATAGCAATCCTGTTGGCTTTTGATGCTCTGCCTTCACTCTCTGACATACATCACATACGGCCACATACTCGGCGATATCCTTCTTCATCCCTGTCCATTAGAAACGTTCCTTTAAATCCAAATACATCTTGGTGTTCCCGGGGTGTATCGAGTATGGTGAGTCATGTGCCTCCTGAAGTATTAACTTCCTAATCTCTGCGTTATTGGGCACATAAACACGGTCGTCAAACCATAAGGTGCCGTGCTCATCCTCATGAAAACCTTTGGCCTTTCCTTCGCTCATTTTCTCCTTTATCTCGGCAATCTCTTTGTCATCCTCCTGAGCTTCTTGAGTCTTTCCCAACAATGTAGACTGTACCTCCATTGTTGCAACAAAACCTCTAGGAACAATCTCCAAACGTAGTTCCCGGAGATCCTCTACTAACTCCTTCGGCAATCCCGTGCTTATTAGGGTATTAGCATAGCTCTTCCGGCTCAAGGCGTCTGCTACGACATTGGCCTTTCCTGGATGATAATGAAGCTTCATGTCATAATCCTTTATAAGCTTCAACCATCTTCTCTGCCTAAGGTTCAGCTCCTTCTGGGTGAAAATGTACTTCAAACTCTTATGATCCGTATACACATCACAATGATTTCCAATAAGGTAATGTCTCCAAGTCTTCAACACATGCACTACGGCTGCTAGTTCCAAATCATGCGTGGCATAATTCAACTCGTGCGGTTTTAGTTGTCGTGAGGCATACGAAACAACTCTTCCGTCCTGCATAAGCACACTTCCAATTCCTAAGCGAGAGGCGTCACAATACACTTGAAAATCCTTGCGTATATCCGGCAGTGTCAGCACTGGGGTTGTAGTCAAACGTTTCTTTAGCTCCTGGAAACTTGCCTCACAATCTTCCGTCCATTTAAACTTGTTATCATTCTTCAATAATTCTGTCATGGGCTTCGCAATCTTGGAAAAATTCTCAATGAATCTCCGATAGTATCCTGCGAGTCCAAGAAAACTGCGGATCTCGCTAACTGAAGTGGGTGCCAACCATTCAGTGACCGACTGAACCTTGGTGGGATCTACTGCTATACCTTCTCCTGATATAACATGTCCAAGGAATCCGACTTCCTTCAACCAAAACTCGCATTTGTTGAACTTGGCATATAACTGATGTTCCCTGAGTTTCTCGAGAACTAAACGCAAATGCTCCTTGTGTTCCTCTTCATTCCTCGAATATACCATTATATCATCAATGAACACCACAACAAACTTATCCAAATACTCCATGAACACCTTGTTCATCATGCTCATGAAATAGGCAGGGGCATTAGTCAGTCCAAACGACATGACCGTATACTCGTATAACCCGTACCATGTGGTGAAGGCTGTCTTTGGTATATCCTTCTCTTGTATCTTCAACTGATGATATCCTGATCGCAGATCGATCTTTGAAAACACCTTAGCTTCTTGCAGCTGGTCAAACAGAACATTGATCATCGGCAAAGGGTACTTGTTCTTAAGCGTTACCTCGTTCAAGGCCCGATAATCAACATCCATTCTTAGGGATTTATCCTTCTTTTCAACCAAAAGCACTGGGGCTCCCCATGGTGATAAACTCCGTTGAATGTAACCTTTCTCCAATAACTCCTTGTTCTGTTTCTTAATCTCCTCCAGATCATTCGCGGACATCCTATAGGGTCTCTTGGATATTGGCCCTGTGCCTGGTAATAGCTCTATCAAAAACTCGATATCTCGATCTGGTGGCATGCCTGGTAACTCCTCTGGAAAAACATCTGGATAATCCTTTACTACAGACACTTCCTCCTGAACAACTCCCGTGAGGGTATTTACTTGGCTACTTCTGGGTGCATGCCTAGATATATACTTGATCCTTTTTCCCTCCGGGGTGGTGAGACAAATTGACTTACTAACACAGTCAATGCTTCCTCCATACTTTGACATCCAGTCCATTCCTAATATCACATCTAATCCTTGTGACTCCAAGATTATTAGGTTGGACAGAAAAACATGGTTGCCAATGGTTAAGGGTATCTGGTCGCACCATCGACTAGCCATATACTCTTCTCCAGGTGAACTTACTAATAGAGGGGTCCTAAGGGTTTGGGCCGGTAGTTTAAACTTATCCACGAATTCCCTTGATATGTATGAATGCGATGCACCAGTATAAAAAAGAACGAGAGCGGTAAATGACTTAACCAAAAACTTACCTATAACCGCGTCTGACTGCTCTTCAACCTCCTCCATGTTAACGTGGTTTACTTGTCCTTTGTTGACTGGATTGGGCTTCTTCCCAGTGCCCCCGTTTCCGTTTCCATTCTTCCCTTCAGGGCACTCCGTGGCATAGTGTCCAGTCTTCCCGCACTTGAAACAAGTAACGTGGCTTAGGACCCTCTTGGTGGGTGTGGCTGGATTGGGGCGGTTCTGATTGTTGCTTGCTCCATTCCCATTTCCATTCCTTGTGCCAGTATGATTATGGTTACTTCCTCCGTTATGGGTGTGGCCTCCATGGTTATGAACAAGTCCTCCCGAGTTCATGGTTAGGCGAGGCTTCTGCTGAGCTCCTGAGTTATACCTCCCTTGTCCATACTTCCTCTTACGTCTCTCAATCTGCTGTTGCTTCCCTTCAATCATAAGAGCCTTATCTACCAACTCCTGGTAGTTGGTGAATGTTGCCACCATCAACTGCATACTCATCTCATCATTCAACCCTTCCATAAATTTCTCCTGCTTTGCGGTATCTGTGGCCACATCATCAGGGGCATAGCGAGATAACTTGCTAAACTCATCCGCGTACTGAGCCACAGTACGGTTCCCCTGGCATAAGTTGCGAAAGTCACTCTTCTTCAAATTCATGGCTCCAGTGGAGACATGGGTTGTACGGAAAGCTTGCTGAAATTGGTCCCATGTCACCGTGGCTATAGGGTAGGTGACAGTGTAATTCTCCCACCATGATGCTGCTGCTCCATCCAACTGATGTGCGGCAAAATGCACCTTCTCAGCATCAGTACATCCTGTAGTGGTCAACTCCCTTCCAATCTTGCGGAGCCAATCATCTGCTACTATAGGCTCGGTGCTACTAGAAAACACCGGCGGTTGCAACCTTAGAAAACGGGCTAAGTTGTCAACTAGTGGTGGTGGTGGATTGTTGTTGTTGCCCTGATTCTGAACTAACAACTGCATTAGGGTATTCTGCTGCTGGATCAACTGAGTGAGCTCGGGTGGGAATGCAAATCCGGGGTCACGTCTCGGAGGCATCTGATGGGTTTAGAGGGGAGAGATTAGAATAGAATGAGGTCTAATGAGAAAGCACTACCCATATGCACATGAGACAAACACAAACATTTCACTCAATCAATAAAGCAAGGCATACAATCGATCTAACTATCGCAAAAGTGCTCGGACTACTCTATTTACATGGTGGAATACTACTACTGATGTGGCGGTCTACTAGAAATATTCCTCGGTTGCAGGCTCCATGATATCTGCTCCAGCTTCGTCTTCAAAGTCATCATCTCTTAGGTCAGAGTCGGTGTCGTCGATGATGATGTAGTCCTCCGGGCGAATCTCCTTGGGTTCTTCATCTTCTTCTACTGGTGTGGGGTCTCCCATAAATAGTCCGATCTTCTTAATCAGGTTGTCATTCTTCTCCAGTAGTGTCGCAATTTCCTCCTCATATCCATCGCGTGTAGACTTAAGTTCTTATTCCAGCTCGATGATCCTTGTCTTCGCCTTCTTCAAACCTATCATGTCTTCGCACATCTTATTCTCCTGGCGTCGAATGTGCTGGTTTAGTTCCTGAATGAATGCTGCAATTGATCTATCCTTCCTGGTGCTGATCATCTCCCATTGCTCGTCTCGGCGCCGACAAATCTGGTAGATAGTGTCTTTAAGCTCCTTTTGATCAACTTCTCCAATGCGTCCCATGGTGATGTGAGCTTCCATACTCTTTCCTAAACGCCAGGTTGGTGCGTCGAAGGAAAACTCTATAGGTTTAGTGACTGGCGTGAAGGTCCTTCCTGAAACTTGAACTTGAATCATCCATCGCTCCTCTTCTGGTGAAGTGGTGTTGTAGGTCCCGATGAAGCTTGGTATTCCTATGTTCAGGTACCTAGCGACTTCCTTCAAGTGTCGTCCAAAAGGTGCTTCTTCATCCGGTTGTGTAAACTTGTTCCTTGCATCCGCCATCCTAAAGAGTAGAAAATGGAGAGGAGTCAGAAGTGAGAAGAGAATAGTGATCTATGGCTTTAGCTTAGTGGTCGTGTCCTACACTCAGCGTGTGCTCTGATACCATCTTGTAGCGACCCGAGCTCAAACGGTCATGTCTCTGTGCTTCAGTGTCATCCCTGGATCGGTAATACTGACACACACAGTACTCGAGGATTTATAACAGAGTAGCAATCACACACTTATTACATCGAATGTCTCCAAAGAGAACTTATTACAATATATATGGCTTAAGGCCATCTACTATGATAACAGAGGAAGGCTTGGAAGATAAAGTGAGTCCATCAACTCCAACGGCAAAGCTGAGCTGCACGGCAATGACCTAATGAACCTTACTCCTCGTCTGAGAAGTCTATAGCATAATACGTTGCAGCCCGAAAACGGGTCAGCACATGGAATATGCTGGCAAAATAACACAGTAGAGCAAGAACAGAATAATGCTATCACTACATGCATATTTGGCTGGTGGAAAGCTCTATGGTTATAGTTTTGCGAAAAGCCAAATTTCCCCTACAACAAGGGAATAGATTTTAATTTTAACTATCATGGTAGTTGAAACATCATTGAGAAGGTTCCTCCAACTCAATCCCAATTAACGTAATTAACAACCCAACAATATTAGTTTAGAGTGATGAGATACTTAAGATACTCCAAGTACTAGATACTCAAGATTGTCCATAACCGGGGACACGGCTAACCATGATTAGTTTATACACTTTGCAGAGGTTTGCGCACTTTTCCCCACAAGAATCGATCTCCTCCGTTGATTTTCTCGCACTATAGGGTGTTTGAGAAACGGATGACTGAGACACAGTCTTTCAAAAACATTAACTCTCTACTCCGGGCAGACCATACCAAACCTACAAACCCACTACCTGCTGATCCACCTCTTCAAGAGCTTCACGTAACTTACTCAACTATGCCAGAGCCCATAATAGCTTGTGGCTGCACACGGAAGTTTCTAGCATGAATAATCTCAGTTCCCTTTGAGCCTGGGTGGCGGTCCATAGGAAGATCACACGGGTACTCCGGGATTTCCAAAAATACAGGCAACACTAGGTACTCCAGGTGCCTCAATCCACCCAGATGTGTATTTAAGTTGCCACCTTAAGTTGAACTATTAATTAACAATCTCACATCTGTCATGGATTTCACTCACCCAAACCACGTCTACGAGCATATCATAGCAATATAAGCAACGCGTAGAAGTAACTCCTAGGGGTTTGAATGTAACAGGGCAATAGGTTCTACCTCATCAACTACTTCCCAACCCACATGTTAATGACATCCTAACCATGCAATGTTTGAGGATTGGAACTAATGCATAAAAACTGGGTGATAAAGGGGTATGATCAAAGTGTTACTTGCCTTGCTGACGATCTGCGTAACCTAGAGACTCCAAATAACACGCTACGCACTCCGGGAACTCTATCGCAAACAAACAATAGCATACATAAGCAATCAAACAAAGAAACACGGGTAAATCTCAGATAAGAAGATGTAACTAGAAAGTTCAACTTAAGAACTCCGGTTTGCAAAAAGAATCAAATCAAACGGAGCAACGAAACTCAAACGGTGAAAGAAACATGATCCGTTTACTAATCTGGACCTAGGTCAAATTTTACAGTAGCAAAAACTTGTGCAAGTTGGTTAAATGAAAAGAGGGTCTCGAGACAAAGATCTAGGCGCTTGAATCGCCTGATTCCGACTAACGAGCGAAAATAAAAACTAAAACGAAAATCGGATCAGAAATCGCGATCAGAAATAATCGCGGATTAATTTGATAAAAGAAAACTGACGAACAGGATAACGAACGAGCGTTCTTTATCTGTAACTAACGAGCGAAAGCTGTTCGTTAAAACGAACGACCGGATGAACGTCCGCTAAACGAAAAACCGAAGAAAAACCGGTGAACCGAAAAAAACAACTAAGGTTTTCTAACGAAAACCGATCCGATTTTCTAAAAAAAACGAACGGTGCTAACCTCGGCGAGGTCCGGCACGGCGGGGCTCCGGCGAGGGGCGGCACGGTGCGGGGCGGCGACGGCGCGGGC
>NC_041392.1:507627952-507704360 GCF_002162155.2 Triticum dicoccoides | reverse complement strand
GGCGGCTTTGGCGGCGGGGCGGCGACTCACGGCGGGGTGGGGGCTCCAAGGGCGGCGGGGGGTGCGGCTTTAAAGGGGGCGGGGCGGAGGTGCCTTGGGGGAGGGGGCACGGCGCGGGGGGAACGGGAGTCCAAGCCGGACTCCGTGTCGTCGGCGGCGGCGGCACAATCCCGCTAGGAGACAGCGGCGCGGGGAGGTTGGGCCGGCGCTGGGCTTCGGCCTAGCTAGGCCTAGGCGCGTTTTTTAATAATTCCGCCAAAACTCAGAAAAATCCTAGAAAATAAAATAAAATTCTGAAAATGCCAAAACAAAATTTCTTCGTCTAAATAAAAAATTTAGAACAAGAGGAACATTTTCTTGGCCCTAAAATGAAATTTTGAAAACGTGCAATTTTTCTAATGCAACCAAAATTGCAAATAAAAGCAAAAATTGATTTTAATATCTTTCCTCCAATATTTCATTTATTTTGGAGAAGTCATATTATCTCCTCTCATATATTAATATGAAATATTTTCAGAGAGAAAAATAATTAAAACCAAAATCCTCGTTTCAATATTTGATATAAGTCAAATATGGAATCTGGGAAATCCCCAACTCTCTCCGAGGGTCCTTGAGTTGCTTAGGATTTCGAGGATCATGAGACGAAATGCAACAAAACATGGTATGCAAGAATGATCTATGTATAACATTGCAAATTAAAAATTTGGGATGTTACATTGGCACACGTTTTCGTCGTGATTCTCCGGTAGAAACTTTGGGGCACTCTTTGAGGTTTTATGTGTTGGTTGAATAGATGAATCTGAGATTGTGTGATGCATATCATATAATCATACCCACGGATGCTTTAGGTGACATTGGAGTATCTAGGTGACATTAGGGTTTTGGTTGATTTGTGTCTTAAGGTGTTATTCTAGTACGAACTCTAGGGCTGTTTGTGACACTTATAGGAATAGCCCAACGGATTTATTGGAAAGAATAACTTTGAGGTGGTTTCGTACCCTACCATAATCTCTTCGTTTGTTCTCTGCTATTAGTGACTTTGGAGTGACTCTTTGTTGCATGTTGAGGGATAGTTATGTGATCCAATTATGTTAGTATTGTTGAAGGAACTTGCACTAGCGAAAGTATGAACCCTAGGCCTTGTTTCCTATCATTGCAATACCGTTTACGCTCAGTTTTATCATTAGTTACCTTGCTGTTTTTATATTTTCAGATTACAAAAACTATTATCTACTATCCATATACCACTTGTATCACCATCTCTTCGCCGAATGTCAAGACCCCGATTCCAAGTCACATCGATCTAGCCGGTAACACCTCATATCACTTTGCGGCCTCACGCACGGTATTCCCACGGGTGTCGCCTTACCATGGCCCGGGACCGTTTGCGCCTTTTGGCTCACGTATATGATAGTGTCGCTAGCATCCATATGACAGAGAACCCGTGCCGACATGGCTAGTCGTGAACCCAAAGCGGCACTAACCTATGGGGACAGGCATACATGAATCACATCGAGCATGTCGGTCATCAACGTGTGAATCCGGGCTGTAGCACTGGGCTAACAGGACTCCAGGAACCCAGGCTGTAGCAGGCTAGGCAGGACTCCAGATGTCACCACGTGACATTTCCCTGAAGGGACAGACACAGGAACGAAGTGAAACACATGCCAGCCAGTCAAGTGTCCTGAGCAGTAGTACTAGGCTAGCAGGACTCCGGTGAACCGGGCTGTAGCGGACTACTATGGCTCATGGAATCACTAGACTACATTTACCCATAAGAGAGGCTGCCAAGGATAAACAACTAGATTGTCGGATCCCACACATACCAAGCATTTCAATCATACACACAATATGCTCGATATGTGTAAATACAACATGGCATCACAACAGAACTCTACAACTCAAAGTACTTTATTTAAAGGCTCCAGAGAGCCATACATAACATGTTCATATAGGTAGGGGTCACATGACCCGACACTCAAGCCATACACGCATACAAGCACATGCGGAAGCAAACTAGTCTGAGTACACACGCTAGAAAGAAAGAAGGCTTGACGAACCCCGTCTATCTACATAGGGCCCTCCATGGCCAGAATCACCACCTGGGTGGCAAGTCACTCATCGACGTCGAGGTCTACGTAAAACCCGTCGGAGGGGGCGGTGTTGCCGTCTGAAAACAGTAATTAAAGCAACATGAGTACAAAGGTACTCAGCAAGTCTTACAACAGATCCTACTATACATGCTCATTCCCAAGAAGGTGGTGGAGTTATTGCAGCAAGCCAGCTTTGACTCTTGGGTAAGCTATCCTATGAGACACCACTAGTACAATAGTTTTCGCACACGAGTCCACTAATCACCAACACAATACTCCACCGAGGATCCTCCCTCGTCATCCTACGAGAGGGTCATCCTCGATACTCACACTTATCTTGAGTCTTTTAGTAGTAACCATTAACTTGTCTATGAATTGTATAGGCAACCTAGTAGTCCTTTACCGTGGACGCGGCTATTCGAATAGATGATGTTAACCCTCCATGGGTGTACTTCTTCACACACGCTCTCACCACTTACCGTCGTTTACACGACATGTACTCGGCAACCCTCAAGCGGAAGCCCAACGAGGGTATCGGCCATGGCCTACCTAAACACTCGAATCTCTAGTCCAGGTTTATCGCCTATCCAGGTTCCATCCACAGGGAGTCCGGCCGAGGTTTCCACATACGGCCCCGCACGATGTGAACAGGGTTCCCGAGACACCAAACGGGTGACTCGGTACACCATGCCACGGTGTATCTACCGCATCATAGCCCACCCCTAGGGTCAGCGCTACGCACGGCAACCAACACATAACCTACAAACACCAGAAACTAGTTGCAACTCCTGGACAGAGTACTAGGGTGATTAAGAAGCCGAGAGGGTCCATTGGTTTCGGGCCCAATGTATGGCAGTAACTGATTCTTGAATCACGCATACAGATCTCAGTTCTTAAGGAGGGCCTCAATGAAACAACCCACCATGTACTCCTACATGGCCTCTCATCGATACCTTTACCAAATCATGTTCAACACATCCCTCACATTACCGACGTAATCATTTCACTCTAGCCCATCACCCAGATGAACCAGACCTGACACAACTCTAAGCATAGCAGGCATAGCAAGGTAGGAAACACATACATGGCTCAATCAACTCCTACACATGCTAGTGGGTTTCATCTAGTTACCGTGGCAATGACAGGTCATGCAGAGGATAAGGGTTCAACTACCGTAGCACACGGCAGTTTGAAACATTGTTGTCTTAAAGTAGTAAATGAGAGCAGGAGCGAGAACATGGGATTGTATCGATATGATCAATGGGGATGCTTGCCTGATGGAGTAGTAGTAGGGTACTGCCCTTCAGTTGGATACTCGAGAATATCCTCGGAGGCAGAACCTACCATGAAAGACATCACAGAACACAATCATAACATGGCAATATGCAACAATATGATGCATGCTATGACATGGCAATATGAGGTGTCCTACCTAATGCATTGTGAAACAAGCTGGTTTGAGTCTATTTGAATCAAGGATTCAAATGAAAGCTTATGTTCTTAAGCCATATAAGTGCAGTAGCTTGTGTCACCTAAACAGAAAGGTTAAAGTGTTTTGTCATGCATGAAACCATTACAGATGGAAAGATTGAATTTTTCTGATCAAATTTCATATATAACTCTTTGCATTTGGAGTTACAGATTAAAAGTTATGAATTTTTGAAGTTTGTAGTATTTTCTAGAATTTCCTGTATAAGAATAATTCCAGTAATTGAATTATTACGTTAGCATTGCGTCAGGGTGACGTCAGTGGTCAACAGGGCCGGTCCAGGTCAAACCTGACTAGTGGGACCCGCGTATCAGTAGTTAATTAATTAACTAAATTTGGTTAGTGCTAATCTAAGTTAATTAGCAGAGCGGTCCCACTTGTCATAGACTCAGGGGAAGTCAACCTGGGCCCACACGGGGTCAAGCAGGGTCAAACGAGGTCAATCTCGCCGGCGTTTAGCCGCCGGCGAGGCCAGACGCGGCGGGGCAGTGCGGGTTTCGTGCTCCGATGACCAAATGGATGGCGGAGAGCATCTACGTGTAGCTGGGAGCAAGCCGCGTCATTGGGTGGCAGAGGTGGAGCTCGGGGTGCACGGAAACGTCGTCGGCGACGAGCTGTGCGGCTGCCGGAGCTCGGGTGAGGTCGAACTCGAGGCTACGGGGCACGGCGAGGCACGTGGAGTGGTGATATGGGTTCCTATGAGTGCGGTGAGTGCGTTGGTCATGGTGGTGTGGCCGGTGGGTGGCCGGAGTCACGTCGGCGACGAGCTCGGCAGTGGCGGGTGCGGGTGAACGTGGTGCGGTGCATACGGTGCAGGAGAGAGTTAACGGAGAGGGGAAGGACGGAGCTGAGCTCACGGCGGTTGCAGCAAGCGTCGAAGCGGGCTCGGGGAAGGCCGGAGCTGAGCGGGGCGACGATGGCGATCTCGGCGGCCGGAGTTGGGGAAGACGGGGTCGGGGGCGACTCCAGAGCGGGCGAGCGCTCGGGGCTCGGCCTGCTCGACGTAGTCGACGACAGCGGAGCGAACAGACACGGTGACGCGGCACGGGGACGACAACGGACGTGGTTATCATGGTGGTGCGGGCGCGGCAGCGCCAGCCATGGTGCGGGAGAGCGAGGGAGAGGAGCTAGGGAGGAAGAGGCGTGTCTACGAGCTCGGGAGAGAAGTGGGTGACCGAACCAGGGCAGAAGAACGGCGAGGGGAGGAAGCAGGGCGGCGGGCAGCTGCGTGGTGCGCGCTGGTGCCGGCGTCGAGCACCTGCCTGCCTGGCCAAGCCAAGCAGCTCGCTGGAGCAATGGCTGGGCTGGGCCGGCCAGGAGGGCCTGCTAGGTCAGCGCGAGGTAATCCTCTACTCTCTCTGGTTTCTGTTTTTCTTTTTATTTATTCCTGTTCTGTGTTTTGAAATAGTAAAAATACTATTCCATTTAGGAAAAACCTGAAAATATTCAGAGGCACATTTGAAAATATTCTCAACAGCCTAAAAATACTTTCAAGATTATTTGGGCATTTTAAAATATTTATAGGATTTAAATTTCCCAAATGCAAATAGTAATGAATTAATCCAATGACCTTATGTGTCTTGGAAAAATGTGAACCCACTTTGTGTGAGGTTCTAACCGCAAAACAAAAAGGGTGGACTATTTAGAAGGGCATTTCAGGTTCATTGAAAAAGATTTTAGTAAACCCTAGTTGTTTCCAAGGGGTGCTGGGGGTTCTGTCATCCCCATTTCAGTTTTCTGGAAAAGAAGACATGATGCAACACTCTAATGCATGAACTAGCTAGGGTGTGACAACTCACCCCCACTCAAAAGAATCTCGTCCCGACATTTAGGATCCGTTGGGAAGAAGGTGGGGTAGTCAAGTTGAAGGCGATCCTCCCTCTCCCAAGTGGCTTCTTTTCAGAGTCGTGTGACCATTGAACCTTGAGAAACTTGATGTTATGGCATCGAGTGGTACGCTCGGCTTGATCAAGGATACGAACGGGATATTCCCGATATGTGAGATTATCTTGAAGATCAAGCGTTTCGTGGTCCACTCCACGGATAGGATCCGCGAAGCAACTCCTGAGTTGAGAAACGTGGAAGACATCGTGAACTCTGGAAAGATGCGGAGGTAGTTCCAATTGGTAGGCAACTTCTCCTCGTTTGGCAAGAATGCGAAAGGGTCCAATGTAACGAGGAGCCAACTTGCCTTTTATACCGAAACGATGGGTTCCCTTTAAAGGAGTAACCCGAAGGTAAGCCGTCTCACGGCTTCATAAGTCATGAGCTTATGTTTGCGGTCATATTGGCTCTTTTGACGATATTGGGTTGTTTTCAATTTCTCACGAATAACACGAACCTGCTCTTCTGCTTCCTGAATCATATCCGGGCCAAAGAGTTGTCTTTCCCCGGTTTCTGACCAGTTAAGAGGCGTTCAACATTTTCTTCCATAGAGAACTTCGAAAGGAGCTTTGCCCAAGCTAGCTTGATAACTATTGTTATAAGCGAACTCCGCGAATGGAAGGCATTTCTCCCAATCCATTCCAAATGAGATGACAGAAGCTCGGAGCATATCCTCAAGAATTTGATTGACTCGCTCTACTTGACCACTTGATTGGGGGTGGAAGGCGGTGCTAAAGGAGATACGAGTTCCCATAGCATTTTGGAAACTTTCCCAAAATCGTGAGGTGAAGAGACTTCCACGGTCTGAGTTAATTTCCAATGGGACACCATGAAGAGACACTATTCGGGAGATGTATAAGTTAGCTAGCTAGCTAGCGGTTATACTCTCACGAACAGGTAGGAAGTGGGATACTTTGGAGAGACGATCGATCACGACGAAGATAACATTATTCCCTTTCTTGGTCCTGGGAAACCTAGTAATGAAATCCATACTGATTTTATCCCATTTCGATTCAGGAATAGCCAAAGGTTGAAGGGTGCCAGCAGGCTGTCGATGCTCTGCTTTAACACAACGACAGACATCGCAACTAGCAATGTATTGAGCAATTTCTCTCTTCATCCTAGTCCACCAAAACCTCTGGCGTAGGTGTTGATACATTTTAGTACTACCGGGATGAATGGTGAGAGGGGATTCATGAGCTTCCTTAAGAATCATCCGCCTCAGGTTTCGTGCTTTGGGAACCACTAAGCGGTTTCCAAAGTATACGACACCTTGATCATCAACGGAGAAACAATTCACGACTCCTTTCTTAATGTTTCTCTTGATACGGGAGATTCCCAGATCTACCTTCTGTGCTTTGATGATCTGATCCGTAAGGGTAGGTTTCGCCACCAGGGTGGATAGGAATCCTCGAGGAACTATGTGAAGGTTAATCTTACGAAATTCCTCGTGGAGAAGTGGTTGACTTTGTTGTAACATCAGGTTGTTACAATAAGATTTATGACTTAGCGCATCATCCATGACATTGGCTTTGCCCGGGGTGTAAGTTATTCCTAAGTCGTAATCCGAGATCAACTCGACCCAACGTCTTTGCCTGAGATTCAAATCCGGTTGGGTGAAGATATATTTCAAACTTTGGTGATCAGTGAAGATCTCGCAACGATTACCGAGAAGGTAATGTCACCAAGTTTTAAGTGTATGGACTACAGCTGCAAGCTCTAGATCATGTGTGGGATAGTTTTCCTCATGTGGGTGTAATTGCCGTGAAGCATAGGCAATTACCTGACGATCTTGCATGAGTATGCAACCTAGTCCTTGTTGCGAGGCGTCGCAATAGATAATAAAGTCCTTGGAGAAATCTGGTGGTACCAGTACGGGAGCAGATGTCAGGCGTCTTTTCAGTTCCTGAAAGCTAAACTCGCACTGTGAGGTCCACTCGAACTTTTTATCTTTCTTGAGGAGTTCAGTTAGAGGTTTAGCAACCTTGGATAAATTCTCGATGAAGCGGCGACAATAGCTCGCTAAGCCAAGGAAGCTCCGAACTTGCTTGACGGTTTCAGGTGGAGTACAATCAAGGACGTCTTGAACTCGCTCGGGATTGATAGCAATACCCTTACCAGAGATTACATGGCCTAGATAGGTCACTTCTGGCAACCAAAATTCACACTTGGAGAATTTGGCATAAAGGCGATACTCTCGAAGTTTCATCAATACCAGCCTTAGATGTTCGGCATGTTCTTCCTCACTCTTGGAGTAGATGAGTATATCATCGAGGTATACCATGATGAATTTATCCAAATACTCCCTGAAGACCAAGTTCATTAACCGAGAGAAGGTGGCTGGGGCATTGGTTAAACCGAAGGACATAACGGTGTACTCGTATTGGCCATAACAAGTAACAAAAGCCGTTTTGGGAATGTCCCCGTTTTTGATTTTGATTTGATGGTAGCCCAACCTCAAATCCATTTTGGAGAAGACCGAGGATCCAGCGAGCTGATCATACATATCGTTGATCCTGGGGAGTGGATACTTGTTCTTGATAGTGACCAAGTTGACAAGTCGGTAATCTACAACCATCCGATCCGTTCCATCCTTCTTCTTGACGAAGAGGACGGGGCAAGTCCAAGGAGAAGAACTAGGACAGATGAAACCCTTTTTCAAGGACTCATCGAGTTGAATCTTAAGCTCGGCTAGTTCTAAGGGTGCCATCTTATAGGGTCTTCTAGAAATTGGGACAGTTCCTGGAACAAGGTCTATCATGAACTCGACATCCCTGTCAGGTGGAACACCTGGCAGTTCTTCTGGAAAGACATCCGTGAAGTCTCGGACTACCGGAATATCTTCAAGGTCTGGAAGGGGGTTGACATTTAGGGAGTAAAGCTGGCGCTTGGCCTCTCGAGTTAAGACATTGACTGTCTTGCCCATTGGGTGAGTAAGTTGAACGGTTCTAGTGGCACAATCAATCTTAGCATAATGAGCTGACATCCAGTCCATACCCAAGATGATGTTTATGTCCGAGGATTTGATAGCTATTAAGGATGCAAGGAAGACAAGTCTATCGACAATAATTTCATTCCCATGGCTTACTCTAGAAGTTTGCCATTTGGAACCCGGAGTTTGAATTACCATGGAAGTGGGCATGTCACAGAATGTGATGTTATGCAATTGAGCATAGCTCTCAGATATGAATGAATGAGATGCTCCAGTATCGAAAAGAACAGATGCCGGATGGCAATTAACAAGGAGCGTACCAAGGGCAATGTTAGGATCATCATGAGCCTCCTCAGCTGAGACATAGTTGACATGGCCACGTGTAGTGGTGGCTGGCTTGGCGTCGAATGTCTTTCCCGCTGGCTTACCACGGCCAACGGACTTTCCAGACTGGTTGGGGTTATTGTTCTGGGGACACTCTCGACTGTAGTGACCCGGCTCTCCACACTTGAAACATGTCACAACATTAGGGCGTGGAGCAGCATTAGCAGCGGGGCCACCATAGGGCTCAGGCGGTGCAAACTGCTGGTTGGGGTGAGGCGCCTCAAAGGATGGCCTCGGGGTGAACCTGGGTGGCAGCGCTGTGCTTGGAATCCACACCCGGCGCTTATGAGATCAGAGTCGGATGAAGAACCAAAATCACGGGAGTGCTTGCGTGAAGCGTCATAGTCAGTCTGGCCTGTCTCAGCACTGATGGCCTTATTGACCAACTTCTGGAAGGAGGTGCACTCATGCAGACAGAGATCGCGGCGAAGCTCGGGGCTAAGTCCCTTGTGGAACCTTGCCTGCTTCTTAGCGTCGGTGGATACCTCTTCAGGAGCATGATGTGCTAAATTTCCAAACTCACGGCTATATGCATCCACAGTCAGTCTGCCTTGGGTGAAATTGCAGAACTCTTCCCTCTTACGATCCATGAGACCTTCCGGGATGTGATGCTCACGGAAAGCCTCACTGAATTCAACCCAAGTAGTGATTTGGCCGACCGGGCGCATAGCCTCAAAGTTTTCCCACCAAAGGCTAGCAGGGCCTTCGAGGTGATAGGCAGCATAGGTAACCTTATCAGCTTCGGCTACGTTGGCAGAACGTAGCTTATGGGTGATGCTGCGAAGCCAATCATCCGCGTCGAGGGGCTCGATGGAATGATTAAACTTTGGTGGGTACAACTTGATAAAGTCATTGATTGACACCAAGTCGTTTCGCTGGTGACATCCAGTGTTCTTCTCAATCCGCTCCAGCAAGCGGTTAGTCTCACGCTTGTTTCTTTCTGCCTCCAGCATTACTTCGGCCAGAGAAGGCGGGTGAGGCAGATTCTCATCCCTAGTTGCACTGGCTTCCCCCTGCTCCGGTGCAGCAGGCTTCCTGCGGGTGTTGACCATCCTAGGAAAAACAAGACAATGGCTTAGACAAGGATGGCACAATCTTGGCAAAGAAGTGCGGAATGTAATGGATAACATGGAATGCTGAGATGTTCATTGCACGACATGGTAATATAGAAACTGCCATATATATACCATCGGTCATACACACCGTACATAGTTTAGTACAAGCCCAGGCTAGAGTACAACTACGGTGAAAGACGTTACATCTCATCGGAGGCATTCCAAGCTCCTATACATTATTTTCCTACACCTCCGGAACGTGATACACACTAAGTCGTATCCCACGGTCACGCAGGACTATGGAGAATACAACTATTACAGTACTAGTGAAACTACTACTAGCTCAGACAGCTCCGTAGTAATCCTCATAAAAGTCACCACCAAAACCTCGGAGCGGAACATGATCATCTGGGAATAGACGGTCCTGTGGAGCTTGCGGGCCATAGGGACTCGGATGTGGCCTTGGTCCCACAAATGGTGGCAGACGGGGACCACGAGGAGGGGTGATGCCTCCTACATCACGCCAGTCCATACAATCTGGCAATCCAGACCGTACGGGGTACAGGTCCCTTGTGTCCATGTATCCCGCCTACACAGCAGGTGCAAACTGAGTCAAAGTGGCCCAGTGATCAGAACGAGAGTTGAAGAGCTCCATTCGCAAGGCCCGATTTTCGCGGTCCTTGTCCTCGAGCATCTCGGCAGTGGTGCGGAGTAGTGACTCCTCATGTGTAGAGTCATAGTACAAAGCCTGATAGTACTCCTGTGCTCCATGGAGTGAGGCTGGCATGTAGCGAAAATCGGTGTTTTGGAGCAAGGCAGTTCTGGCTCGAATGATAGTCATCATTGAGTAAGTTGCGTCCTGCACGGACATCTCAATAGTAACCCCAAGCCCATAAGAGCAGTGGAGGGGTTCAGTGGCTCCAGGATAAGAGGGATATATCCTGACAGTACAAAGGTATTGGCTCTGGTTGAAGTCTTGGAACTGCTCCTCGGCGGTATACTCAATATACCATCGATAACCTGTCTCGACCATCACTCGAACCAACATGGCCGTGTGACCGGGTACATCGAGGCACCGAGTCAGACGAACCACTTGGTTCTGGGAACGGGTGGCCATCTGAAAGCACAGAATAATGCAAAGGCATTAGAATTTTCTAAGAGAAATCGGACAGCATAACGACTGTAAATGCTCAGAAAAAGATTTGAGACATTCACAAAAGTTTGCAAAACCACTCAACAACATCATATCAAGGTTCTAGTTCAACTAACAACATACTAAAAGTAGTAGAAACTGTACTGAGGCTTGTAACAACAATCCTATAAGCTACTATGGATTAGTAACACGTGAACCGGATAGAGAGAAGAGAGCCTAGTGCTTAACCCACGTAGAATGAGAAGAGAATGACTCAGATCAGAGGGCATAAGGTAAAGGAGTAAAAGAGCCTTACGTTCCCTCCCACAATCAATTCCCCTACATATAAATAAAGCATCTCTAGACTCGACATCGACCAGTTTGGCTCAACGAACCTACAGGTAGTACGGCTCTGATGCCAACGCTGTCAGGACCCCGATTCCAAGTCACATCGATCTAGCCGGTAACACCTCATATCACTTTGCGGCCTCACGCACGGTATTCCCACAGGTGTCGCCTTACCATGGCCCGGGACCGTTTGCGCCTTTTGGCTCACGTATATGATAGTGTCACTAGCATCCATATGACAGAGAACCTGGGCCAACATGGCTAGTCGTGAACCCAAAGCGGCACTAACCTATGGGGACATGCATACATGAATCATATCGACCATGTCGGTCATCAGCGTGTGAATCTGGGCTGTAGCACTGGGCTAACAGGACTCCGGGAACCTGGGCTGTAGCAGGCTAGGCAGGACTCCGGATGTCACCGCGTGACATTTCCCCGAAGGGACAGACACAGGAACAAAGTGAAACACATGCCGCCTAGTCAAGTGTCCTGAGCAGTAGTGCTGGGCTAGCAGGACTTCGCTGAACCGGGCTGTAGCGGACTACTATGGCTCATGGAAGCATTAGACTACATTTCCCCATAAGAGAGGCTGCCAAGGATAAACAACTAGATTGTCGGATCCCACACATACCAAGCATTTCAATCATACACACAATATGCTCGATATGTGTAAATACAACATGGCATCACAACAAAACTCTACAACTCAAAGTACTTTATTTAAAGGCTCCGGCGAGCCATACATAACATGTTCATACAGGTAGGGGTCACATGACCCGACACTCAAGTCATACAAGCATATAAGCACATGCGGAAGCAAACTAGTCTGAGTACAGACGCTAGAAAGAAAGAAGGCTTGACGAAGCCTGTCTATCTACATAGGGCCCTCCATGGCCAGAATCACCACCTGGGTGGCAAGTCACTCATCGACGTCGAGGTCTACGTAAAACCCGTCGGAGGGGGCGGTGTTGTCGTCTGAAAACAGTAATTAAAGGAACATGAGTACAAAGGTACTCAACAAGTCTTACAATAGATCCTACTATACATGCTCATTCTCAAGAAGGTGGTGGAGTTATTGCAGCAAGCCAGCTTTGACTATTGGCTAAGCTATCCTACGAGACACCACTAGTAAAATAGTTTTCGCACACGAGTCCACTAATCACCAACACAATACTCCACCGAGGATCCTCCCTCGTCATCCTACGAGAGGGCCATCCTCGGTACTCACACTTATCTTGAGTCTTTTAGTAGTAACCATTAACTTGTCTATGAATTGTATAGGCAACCAAGTAATACTTTACCGCGGACGCGGCTATTCGAATAGATGATGTTAACCCTACAGGGGTGTACTTCTTCACACACGCTCACACCACTTACCGTCGTTTACACGACATGTACTCGGCAACCTTCAAGCGGAAGCCCAACGAGGGTGCCGGCCACGACCTACCTAAACACTCAAGTCTCTAGTCCAAGTTTATCGCCTATCCAGGTTCCATCCGCAGGGAGTCCGGCCGAGGTTTCCACATACGGCCCCGAACGATGTGAACAGGGTTCCCGAGACACCAAACGGGTGACTCGGTACACCGTGCCACGGTGTATCTACCGCATCATAGCCCACCCCTAGGGTCAGTACTATGCACGGCCGCCAACACATAACCTACAAACACCAGAAACTAGTTGCAACTCCTGGACAGAGTACTAGGGTGATTAAGAAGCCGAGAGGGTCCATTGGTTTTGGGCCCAATGTATGGTAGTAACTGATTCTTGAATCACACATACAGATCTCAGTTCTTAAGGAGGGCCTCAATGAAACAACCCACCATGTACTCCTACATGGCCTCTCATCGATACCTTTACCAAATCATGTTCAACACATCCCTCACATTACCGACGTAATAATTTCACTCTAGCCCATCACCCAGATGAACCAGACCTGACACAACTCTAAGCATAGCAGGCATAGCAAGATAGGAAACACATACATGGCTCAATCAACTCCTACACATGCTAGTGGGTTTCATCTAGTTACTGTGGCAATGATAGGTCATACAGAGGATAAGGGTTCAACTACCGCAGCACACGGCAGTTTGAAACATTGTTGTCTTAAAGTAGTAAATGATAGCAGGAGCGAGAACATGGGATTCTATCGATATGATCAATGGGGATGCTTGCCTGATGGAGTAGTAGTAGGGTACTGCCCTTCAGTTGGATACTCGAGAATATCCTCGGAGGCAGAACCTACCATGAAAGACATCACAGAACACAATCATCACATGGATAATATGCAACAATATGATGCATGCCATGACATGGCAATATGAGGTGTCCTGCCTAATGCATTGTGAAACAAGCTGGTTTGAGTCTATTTGAATCAAGGATTCAAATGAAAGCTTATGTTCTTAAGCCATATAAGTGCATTAGCTTGTTTCACCTAAACAGAAAGTTTAAAGTGTTTTGTCATGCATGAAACCATTACGGATGGAAAGATTGAATTTTTCTGATCAAATTTCATATATAACTCTTTGCATTTGGAGTTACATATTGAAAGTTATGAATTTTTGAAGTTTGTAGTATTTTCTGGAATTTCCTGTATAAGAATAATTCCAGTAATTGAATTATTGCATCAGCATTGCGTTAGGGTGACGTCAGTGGTCAACGTGTCCGGTCCAGGTCAAACCTGACCAATGGGACCCGCGTGCCAGTAGTTAATTAACTAACTAAATTTGGTTAGTGCTAATCTAAGTTAATTAGCAGAGCGGTCCCACTTGTCATAGACTCAAGGGAAGTCAACCTAGGCCCACACGGGGTCAACCAGGGTCAAACGAGGTCAATCTCGCTGGTGTTTAGCCGCCGGTGAGGCCAGACGCGGCGGGGCAGTGCGGGTTTCGTGCTCCAGCGACCAAATGGACGGCAGAGAGCATCTACGCGTAGCTGGGAGGAAGCCGCGTCATTGGGTGGTAGAGGTGGAGCTCGGGGTGGCCGAAAACGTCGTCGGCGACGAGCTGTGTGGCTGCCGGAGCTTGGGTGAGGTCGAACCCGAGGCTACGGGGCACGACGAGGCGCGTGGAGTGGTGCTACGGGTTCCTACGAGTGCGGTGAGTGCGTTGATCACGGTGGTGTGGCTGGAGTCACGTCGGCGACGAGCTCGGCGGCGGCGGGTGCGGGTGAACGTGGTGCGGTGCATACGGTGCAGGAGAGAGTTAACGGAGAGGGGAAGGACGGAGCTGAGCTCACGGCGGTTGCAGCAAGCGTCGAAGCGGGCTCGGGGAAGGCCGAAGTTGAGCGGGGCGATGATGGCGATCTCGGCGGCCGGAGTTGGCGAAGACGGGGTCGGGGGCGACTCCAGAGCGAGCGAGCGCTTGGGGCTCAGCCTGCTCGACGTAGTCGACGTTGGCGGAGCGAACTGACACGGTGACGCGGCACGGGGACGACGACGGATGCGGTTATCACGATGGTGCAGGCGCGGCAGTGTCGGCCATGGTGCGAGAGAGCGAGGAAGAGGAGCTGGGGAGGAAGAGGCGTGTCTACGAGCTCGGGGGAGAAGTGGGTGACTGAACCAGGGCAGCAGAACAGCGAGGGGAGGAAGTAGGGCGGCGGGCAGCTACGTGGAGCGCACTGGTGCCAGCGTCGAGCACCTGCCTGCCTGCCTGCCTGGCCAAGCCAAGCAGCTCGCTGGAGCGATGGCTGGGCTGGGCCGGCCAGGTGGGCCTTCTAGGTGAGCGCGAGGTAATCCTCTACTCTCTCTGCTTTCTGTTTTTATTTTTATTTATTCCTGTTCTGTGTTTTGAAATAGTCAAAATACCATTCCATTGAGGAAAAACCTGAAAATATTCAGAGGCACATTTGAAAATATTCTCAACAGCCTAAAAATACTTTCAAGATTATTTGGGCATTTTAAAATATTTATAGGATTTAAATTGCCCAAATGCAAATAGTAATGAATTAATCCAATGACCTTATGTGTCCTGGAAAAATGTGAACCAACTTTGTCTGAGGTTCTAACCCCAAAACAAAAAGGGTGGACTATTTAGAAGGGCATTTCAGGTTCATTGAAAAATATTTTAGTAAACCCTAGTTGTTTCGAGGGGGGTGCTGAGGGTTCTGTCATCCCCATTTCAGTTTTCTAGAAAAGAAGACATGATGCAACACTCTAATGCATGAACTAGCTAGGGTGTGACACCGAACTAGTGCACCTATACAATTTACCATTGTATTGGGTGTGTTGGGGACAGAAGAGACTCTTTGTTATTTGGTTGCAGGGTTGCTTGAGAGAGACCATCTTCATCCTACGCCTCCTACGGATTGATAACCTTAGGTCATCCACTTGAGGGAAATTTGCTACTGTCCTACAAACCTCTGCACTTGGAGGCCCAACAACATTTACAAGAAGAAGGTTGTGTAGTAGACATCAGTACTCTTACGCGAGACTGGTTCTACCGACGTGCTTCGCACACAGGTGGCTAGTGGGTGTCTGTTTCTCCAGTTTTAGTTGAATCGGATTCAATGAACATGGTTCTTTCTGTAGATCAAAAAGCAATCACTATACCGCGTTGTGGTTTTTGATGCGTAGGTAAGAACGGTTCTTGCTCAGCCCATAGCAGCCACGTAAAACTTGCAACAACAAAGTAGAAGATGTCTAACTTGTTTTTGCAAGGCATGTTGTGATGTGATATGGTCAAGACGTGATAAGATATAAATTGTTGTATGAGATGATCATGTTTTGTTAAAGTTATCGGCAACTGGCAGAAGCCTTATGGTTGTCCCTTTATTGCATAAGATGCAAGTGCCATGTAATTGCTTTACTTTATCGCTATGCGATATCAATATTTGAAAAAGCAATAGTTGGCAAGACGACCATGTGATGACACATTGATAGATATCAAGATGATGGAGATCATGGTGTCACGCCGGTGACGATAGAGATCATGACGGTACTTTAGAGATGGAGATCAAAGGCGCAAGATGATCATGGCCATATCATGTCACATATTTTGATTGCATGTGATGTTTATCTTTTATGCATCTTATTTTGCTTAGTTCGGCGGTAGCATTATAAGATGATCTCTCACTAAATTTCAAGGTATAAGTGTTCTCCCTGAGTATGCACCATCGCGACAGTTCGCCGTGCCGAGACACCACGTGATGAACGGGTGTGATAAGCTCTACGTTCACATACAACTTGTGCAAGCCAGTTTTGCACACGCGGAATACTCGGGTTAAACTTGACGAGCCTAGCATATGCAGATATGGCCTCGGAACACTGGAGACCGAAAGGTCGAGCGTGAATCATATAGTAGATATGATCAACATAGTGATGTTCATCATTGAAAACTACTCCATCTCACGTGATGATCGGACATGGTTTAGTTGATGTGGATCACGTGATCACTTAGATGATTAGAGGGATGTCTATCTAAGTGGGAGTTCTTAAGTAATATGATTAACTGAACTTAAATTTATCATGAACTTAGTCCTGATAGTATTTGCATATCTATGTTGTAGATCAATTGCTCGCGTATAGCTTCCCCATTTATTTTTGATCTAGAGAAAAACTATGTTTAAAATTGATAGTAGCAATGATGCAGACTAGGTCCGTGATCTAAGAATTATCCTCATTGCTGCACAGAAGAATTATGTCCTTGATGCACCGCTAGGTGACAGACCTATTGCAAGAGCAGATGCAGACGTTATGAACATTTGACAAGCTCAGTATGATGACTACTTGATAGTTTAGTGCACCATGCTTTACGGCTTAGAACCGGGACTTCAAAAACATTTTGAACGCCACAGAACATATAAGATGTTCCAAGAGTTGAAACTAGTATTTCAGACTCATGCCCGTGTCGAGAGGTATGAGACCTCTGACAAGTACTTTTCCTACAAGATGGAGGAGAATAGCTCAGCTAGTGAGCATGTGCTCAGAATGTCTGAGTACTACAATCACTTGAATCAAGTGGGAGTTAATCTTCTAGATAAGATAGTCATTGACAGAGTTCTCTAGTCACTATCACCAAGTTACTAGAACTTAGTGATGAACTATAATATGCAAGGGATAACGGAAACGATTCCCAAGCTCTTCGCGATGCTGAAATTGGCGAAGGTAGAAATCAAGAAAAACATCAAGTGTTGATGGTTGACAAGACCACTAGTTTCAAGTAAAAGGGCAAAGGAAAGAAATGGAACTTCAACAAGAATGGCAAGCAAGTTGCCACTCCCATGAAGAAGCCCCAAGCTAGACCCAAGCCTGAAACTGTGTGCTTCTACTGCAAAGGAAATGGTCACTGGAAGTGGAACTGCCCTAGATACTTGGCGGATAAGAAGGATGGCATACTGAACAAAGGTATATTGGATATACATGTTATTGATGTGTACTTTACTAGTGTTTATAGCAACCCCTCGGTATTTGATACTGGTTCAGTTGCTAAGAGTAGTAACTCGAAACGGGAGTTGCAAATAAACAGAGACTAGTTAAGGGCGATGTGATGATGTGTGTTGGAAGTGATTCCAAGGTTGATAAGATCACCATCGCACACTCCCTTTACCTTCGGGATTAGTGTTCAACCTAAAATAAATGTTATTTGGTGTTTGCGTTGAGCATGAATATGATTGGATCATGTTTATTGCAACACGGTTATTCATTTAAGTCAAAGAATAATTGTTGTTCTATTCACATGAATAAAACCTTCTATGGTCATACACTCAATATAAATGGTTTATTGAATCTTGATTGTAGTGATACACATATTCATAATATTGAAGCCAAAAGATGCAAAGTTAATAATGATAGTGCAACTTATTTGTGGCACTGCCGTTTAGGTCATATTGGTGTAAAGCGCATGAAGAAACTCCATGTTGATGGGCTTTTGGAATCACTTGATTATGAATCACTTGATGCTTGCGAACCATGCCTCATGGGCAAGATGACTAAGACTCCGTTCTCCGGAACAATGGAGTGAGCAACTGACTTATTGGAAATAATACATACTGATGTATGTGGTTCGATGAGTGTTGAGGCTCGTGGCGAGTATCATTATTTTCTGACCTTCACAGATGATTTGAGCAGATATGGGTATATCTACTTGATGAAACATAAGTCTGAGACATTTAAAAAGTTCAAAAATTTCAGAGTGAAGTGGAAAATCATCGTAACAAGAAAATAAAGTTTCTACGATCTGATCGCAGAGATAAATATTTGAGTTACGTGTTTGGTCTTCAACTAAAACAATGTGGAATAGTTTCACAAATTCATGCCACCTGGAACGCCACAGCATAATGGTGTGTTCGAACGTCATCACCGTACTTTATTGGATATAGTGCAATCTATGATGTCTCTTACCGATTTACCACTATCTTTCTGGGGTTATGCATTAGAGACAACTACATTCACGTTAAATAGGGCACCGTCTAATCCGTTGAGATGACACCGTATGAACTATGGTTTGGCTAGAAACCTAAGCTGTCGTTTCTTAAAGTTTGGGGTTGTGATACTTATGTGAAAAAGTTTGACCCTGATAAGCTCAAACCCAAATCAGAAAAGTGCGTATTCATAGGATACCCAAAAGAAACTGTTGGGTACACCTTCTATCACAGATCTGAAAGGCAAGATCTTTGTTGCTAAGAGTGGATCCGTTTTAGAGAAGAAGTTTCCCTCGAAAGAAGTGAGTGGGAGGAAAGTAGAACTTGATGTGGTAATTGTACCTTCTCCTGAATTGAAAAGTAGTTCATCACAGAAATCAGTTCCAGTGATTCCTACACCAATTAGTGGGGAAGCTAATGATGATGATCATGAAACTTCAGATCAAGTTACTACCGAAACTTGTAGGTCAACAGAGTACGGTCCGCACCAGAGTGGTACGGTAATCCTGTTTTGGAAGTCATGTTACTAGACCATGACGAACCTACAAACTATGAGGAAGCGATGATGAGTCCAGATTCCGCAAAATGGCTTGAGGCCATGAAATCTGAAATGGGATCCATGTATGAGAACAAAGTATGGACTTTGATTGACTTGCCCGATGATCGGTGAGTCATTGAGAATAAATGGATCTTCAAGAGGAAGACGAACGCTGATAGTAGTGTTACTATCTACAAAGCTCTAATTGTCACAAAATGTTTTCGACAAGTTCAAGGTGTTGACTACAATGAGATTTTCTCACTTGTATCGATGCTTAAAAGCCTGTCCGAATCATGTTAGCAGTTGCCGCATTATGAAATTTGGCAAATGGATTTCAAAACTGCATTCCTTAATGGATTTCTTAAAGAAGAGTTGTATATGATGCAACCAGAAGGTTTTGTCAATCCTAAAGGTGCTAACAAAGTGTGCAAGCTCCAACGATCCATCTATGGGCTGGTGCAAGCATCTCGGAGTTGGAATATATGCTTTGATAAAGTGATCAAAGCATATGGTTTTATACAGACTTGCGGTGAAGCCTGTATTTACAAGAAAGTGAGTGGGAGCACTACAACATTTCTGATAAGTATATGTGAATGACATATTGTTGATCGGAAATAATGTAGAATTTTCTAGAAAGCATAGAGGAGTGTTTGAAAGGAGTTTTTCAAAGAAAGACCTCGGTGAAGCTACTTACATATTGAGCATCAAGATTTATAGAGATAGATCAAGATGCTTGATATATTTTCAATGAGTACATACCTTGATAAGATTTTGAAATAGTTCAAAATGGAACAGTCAAAAAAGGAGTTCTTGCGTGTGTTGCAAGGTGTGAAGTTGAGTAAAGACTCAAAACCCGACCACGGCAGAAAATAGAAAGAGAATGAAAAGTCATTCCCTATGCCTCAGTCATAGGTTCTATAAAGTATGCTATGCTTACCAGACCTATTGTATACCTTAGCATGATTTTGGCAAGGGATTACAATAGTGATCTAGGAGTAGATCACTGGACAGCGGTCAAAATTATCCTTAGAGGACTAAGGAAATATTTCTCGGTTATGGAGGTGATAAAAGAGTTCGTCGTAAAGAGTTATGTCGATGCAAGCTTTTTACACCAATCTAGATGACTCTCAGTATTGATCTAGATACATATTGAAAGTGGGAGCAATTAGCTAGAGTAGCTCCGCACAGAGCATTGTAGACATAGAAATTTGTGAAATACATACGGATCTGAATGTTGCAGACCCGTAGGCTAAACTTCTGTCACAAGCAAAACGTGATCACTCTTTGGGTGTTAATCACATAACGATGTGAACTAGATTATTGACTCTAGTAAACCCTTTGGGTATTAGTCACATGGAGATGTGAACTAATCACATGAAGATGTGAACTAGATTATTGACTCTAGTGCAAGGGGGAGACTGGAGGAAATATGCCCTAGAGGCAATAATAAAGTTATTATTTATTTCCTTATATCATGATAAATGTTTATTATTCATGCTAGAATTGTATTCACCGGAAACTTAGTACATGTGTGAATACATAGACAAACAGAGTGTCACTAGTATGCCTCTACTTGACTAGCTCGTTGAATCAAAGATGGTTAAGTTTCTTAGCCATAGACATGACTTGTCATTTGATTAACGAGATCACATCATTAGAGAATGATGTGATTGACTTGACCCATTCCGTTAGCTTAGCACGATGATCATTTAGTTTGTTTCTACTGCTTTCTTCATGACTTATACATGTTCCTCTGACTATGAGATTATGCAACTCCCGAATACCGGAGGAACACTTTGTGTGCTACCAAACGTCACAACATAACTGGGTGATTATAAAGGTGCTCTATAGGTGTCTCCAATGGTACTTGTTGAGTTGGCATAGATAGAGATTAGGATTTGTCACTCCGATTGTCGGAGAGGTATCTCTGGGCCCTCTCGGTAATTCACATCACTATAAGCCTTGCAAGCAACGTGACTAATGAGTTAGTTGCGGGATGATGCATTACGGAACGAGTAAAGAGACTTGCCGGTAACGAGATTGAACTAGGTATTGAGATACTGACGATCGAATCTTGGGCAAGTAACATACCGATGACAAAGGAACAACGTATACCGTTGTGCGGTTTGACTGATAAAGATCTTCGTAGAATATGTAGGATCCAATATGAGCATCCAGGTTCCGCTATTGGTTATTGACCAGAGACATGTCTCGGTCATGTGTACATAGTTCTCGAACCCGTAGGGTCCACACGCTTAACGTTCAGTGACGATTGGTATTATGAGTTTATGTGATTTGATGTACCGAAGGTTGTTCAGAGTCCCAAATGAGATCACAGACATGACAAGGAGTCTCGAAATGATTGAGCCATAAAGATCGATATATTGGAAGGCTATATTCGGACATCGAAAAATTTCTGAGTGATCCAGGTATTTTTCGGAGTACCGGGGAGTTACGGGAATACGGGAGTACATATGGGCCTTAGTGGGCTTTAAGGGAAAAAGAGGAGAAGCCACGAGGGCTGACCGCGCGCCCCCCATGGGCCTAGTCCAAATTGGACTAGGGGAGGGGCTGCGCCCCCTCTTTCCTTCTCCTCCCCTTCTCCTTCCTTTCCCCTCCTAGTAGGACTAGGAAAGGAGGAATCCTAGTCCTACTAGGAGGAGGATTACTCCCCCCTTTGGTGCACCTAGAGAGGCCGGCCGACCTCCCGTTGCTCCTTTATATACGGGGGCAGGGGCCACCCCAGGACACACAAGTTAATTGTTCCAAGCCGTGTGTGGTGCCCCCGCCACCATAATCCACCTCGATCATATCGTAGCAGTGCTTAGGCGAAGCCCTGCGTCGGTAGCAACATCATCACCGTCATCACGCAGTCGTGCTGACGAAACTCTCTCACAAAGATCTGCTGGATCGGAGTTCATGGGACGTCATCGAGCTGAACGTGTGCTGAACTCGGAGGTGGCGTGCGTTCGGTACTTGGATCGGTCGGATCGTGAAGATGTACGACTACATCAACCGCGTTCTCATAATGCTTCCGCTTATGGTCTACGAGGGTACGTGGACGATACTCTCCCCTCTCGTTGCTATGCATCACCATGATCTTGCGTGTGCGTAGGATTTTTTTTGAAATTACTACGTTCCCTAACATCTGCAATGATAAACTATGGACAAATAAGGAGTGGCATGGGTCGTACTACAAAATTTGGTCTCGGACATAGCAGGTGACACGGTCCCATCTAAATCGTGTACATGTATACACAACCATGCTGCAAAAATACGGGCCAAGTTCTCGTTTAGCGGCCGGCCGCAATAGTGTATACATGGTCGATCGTACTCGCTTATATAAGGATGGCTGCACAGGACGAGGAGGGGAGGTATGCACCAAGGGGAAGGGGATCTGTTCATCGAGCGCCAATAAGCAGCTGGGGCAGAACGGGCGAAATGGAATCCTATTCACGGGGCGCCAATCGACCGGGACGAAACGGACGAAACGCGGCTTGTTCGTCAACCCCCACCGACTGGGGTGTGGTGTACCGCAGAACGACTGAAATGGGTCTTATTCATCCAACGCCAACCGCCTATAGTCAAAACGAGGTCCTGTTCATCGGGCGTACCATGGAACGACCTCCACGCGGTACGGTTGATCCAACACCAACTTCCTACGACCTGCACAACTATTCATCGAGCCCAACCGGCTGGGGTGGGGCGTACGCACGCGCGGTAGCACAGACTATACATCGTGAGCTAACTGGCACGGAGGCTCGATGCAACAACCCGCTAGTCTCGACTCTACGTACGAGGGCTCGATGCAACCACCGACTGGTCTTGCACAGCTACAGGCTAGCAAGAGACTCGCATCGATTGGTCGGGCCAGAAAACTATGTACACGCATGAGCAATGATTGATCGACTGAGTCTCGCATCGACCGCTCAGGTTCAGTAATGCGAGGATCACTCGGGTTTAGTAATACGAAGGGCTCGCTTGGGTTCAATAATGCGCTTGCACGTGAGCGCATACGAGAGAACACACAAATCACCCCTGCATCACTCAGGTCCGACCACTCACTGTATACCAAGAAATCCCCCAAAAATTCTCGCCCTCACTTCTATTTTGACGTCATGGACGGCCCAAAGAACATCATACATGTGCGTCTCTCGCCCGCCCAAGACAAAAAACCCATTTTCTATCATAGATTTTTGTCAAAGAAGTAGGTGTCCGCCACATCCGTGATGACACGTGTTTTTGTCACTATTATCGCCATGGAAGTGTCACTTGCATGACAAAAAATATTTTCGTTCGGACCATAATATCACGGTCGTGTATTTTTCTTGCAGTGTATATTTCCTTGAAGGAGGTTGGGGGAGGGGGGCAAACTGCTATTGTGATCGGCCATGAGGTGGGTCCTTTCTTCCGCAACCAGCAGGGTCTTAGTCAAGGGGATACTCTGTCCCCATTGATGTTCAACTTTGTCCTGGATGCCCTCTCCACCATGTTGGAAAAGCTAGAGTGGTCGGTCATATCCGAGGGATGGTCTCACACTTGACCCTGGGAGGGGTTTCACAACTCCAATACGTTGATGATACTATGTTCTTGTTTGAGCCAGATCAACGTAACATAGCTACCGTAAAACTGTTGTTGCTCTGCTTTGAAGCTATTTCAGGGCTTAAAATTAACTTCCAGAAGTGTTAAGTTGTCATCATGGCGATGGATGATAATGACGGTAGGCGCATAGCCAACCTTATCAAATGATACTTAGGCAAATTCCCGATTGTCGGTGTCGAAACCGGCCGATCTCGGGTAGGGGATCCCGAACCGTGCATTTGAAGATCAAAGGTAATAGGAGGCAGGGGACACTATGTTTTACCCAGGTTCGGGCCCTCTTAATGGAGGTAATACCGTACTTCCTGCTTGATTGACTTTGATGAGTATAGGGGTTACAAGAGTTGATCTACCTTGAGATTGTAATGGCTAAACCCTAGATGTCTAGCTTGTATCATTATGATCGCCTCTACGGACTAAACCCTCCGGTTTATATAGACACTGGAGGGGCCTAGGATTGTACAAAGTCGGTTTATAGAGAAAGGAATCTTCACATCCGAACGCCAAGCTTACCATCCACGCAAAGGAGAGTCCCATCCGGACACAGGGGAATGCCTCCTATCTTGTATCTTCTTGGACCATTAGTCCGGCCCATATCACATAGCCCGGATGCCCGGGGATCCCCTAATCCAGGACTCCCTTAGTAGCCCCTGAACCAGGCCTCAATGACGATGTGTCCGGCATGCAAATTGTCTTCGGCATTGCAAGGCGGGTTCCCCCTCTGAATACTCCAAAGCAGTTGGTCAAAAGAACTATGTTCGACTCTGTATAATAGTCACAACCCTAAACCACAAGGGCAAAATACTTAAACAAAATAAGCCGTGTCTACTGACAGCTTTTTCGGCGAGATGTTATGTTCTAGCCTTATTATTATTTTGAACCATTTTTAGCCTCCCGCTTCATATTTTGAGGCGCGGTCCTCATTGACACGTCTCGTCACAGCAGAGATCGTGTCCCCTTATTGCGGGATCCTCGTCAATACTGGTTTGGGTAATCCAACCGTGCCGTTTGCACGACCCCTTGGGGATAGGCGAGTTTTAAGGCTTGTGAGGAGGGACGCTTGATATTCATTGCCTTTATAAGAAGATAAGGACCCATCTTTTTACCTCCTCAGCCCATCCGCCCTCGAGCTCTAGCGCCCGATTTCAATTCTTTCCGTCCCCAGCAAACACTCTAGCCATGTCCAGATCTGGCGCTCAGGGCAAGTGGATGGCCTCCTCCGTCATGGACGAGCACACCAAGGAACTCCGGGAAGCGGGGTACTTGGCGACGGAAATCGCCCACCGGCTTCCTGCCAAAAAGCAGATCATCCCCACTTCGGAGTCCAATGAGAGGGTAGTATTTATCCCCCACTTTCTCCGTGGACTAGGGTTTCCTCTCCACCCTTTTTTCCGTGGGCTCATGTTCTATTACGAGCTAGAATTTCACGATCTAGCCCCAAATTCCTTCTGCCACATCTCGGCGTTCATCATCGTGTGCGAGGCGTTCCTCCGCATCCCTCCCCACTTCAGATTATGGCTCAAGGTCTTCAATGTGAAGCCAAAAGTGGTCGACGGTCAACACATAGAGTGCGGCGGTGCTATGGTGAGCAAGCTCCCCAACGTCACTTGGCCTCAGGGGGCCTTCGTGGAGACCGTGAAGGGATGGCAACAGGAGTGGTTCTATGTCACAGAACCTCGTGACACCACATGGGCCGCCACTCCTGAGTTCAAATCTGGGCCTCCAATGCAGCTCACATCGTGGGTTAAAAAGGGCCTGGACTGGGCATCGTCCGACGAGGTTATGACGCTGCAGAAGTGCATCAAGGGCGTGATAGAAAAGAACACCAGCCTCGCCGATGTGATCCAGGTGATGTTTTTTCACCGAATTCTCCCCTGCCAGCGCCAGACTCTCCATATGTGGGAGTTCAATCCGGCCGGCCTTCGAACCCTACAACAATTCTTCGGCACGACGCACGAAGAAATCCGAAAGCTGCTTTTCAAGGCCTAGAAGTCGTGGCCGGGAACGATCGAAGACCTCAGCCTCGACTCGCTCACCCGGCCACTCCAGTAAGTTTTCAGATTTCAAAACATAACCTCTACTTGTAAATTCGAGGAGTATGCTAAGCCTTCCTTTTCTTCTTCAGGTCTGGACGAAGAAAGCGGAGCGGATCAAATGTCCGGCTTCGCTGCCCGAAGACCCAGCTATCCCTCTGCTAACGAAGATGCTAGTTCCGGCGTCATACCAGTCGCCGGAGAAGAAGGTCAAGAACAAGGGCAAGGAGGCCAGGAGTGGCCTCCGCCGTAAAGGTACTTTGGACATCGCGTTCTAAGACACCGAGGTTCTCTCCTCCCACGAGGGAGATGAAGATGAAGAGGAAGAGGAGGAGAGCAATTCTCCCCTCAAGGGAGAGAAGAAAAGGGCGGCGTACGCGGACCTAGAAGCGGAGGCATTCAAGAAGGGGAAGATTTCCCTTCCGGATGATTCAGATTCGGACACCGAAGTCATCTCTGAGCGGTGCCTCAGGGCGAAGACCCCAGCCGAATTGTAAGTATTTAAAGATACTATACATACATCTGGCCTTTTACAGATCGTAGGATAACATTTTATTCACGTATTTTCAGTCCGACCCGTGATCTTCCCCAACAATCGTCGTCTTCGGGAAACTCGTTGGTGCCGGAGATGATGGAGAGTGAAACGCCTCCGCGAGCCTCTCCGCCCCGAGCCGTGGATGACACCGAGGTGTTGTCCCAAAGGACTTTTCTAGGCCGAGGGGAGATGCAGAAGGCCGTTGAAATGGCACCAGAGGTTAATGCCTCGGCTGCCGAAAACATGGGGGATACTACCCCCATGGAAACTAACGATGGGGGCCTGGATCAGTCCGGCCCCCACATGGCTCCGGAGTCGAGCGAGCAGCCCCCTTCAAGGGAAGGGGAGTTCCGACTCCACCGGCGACCTCTATCAATCTGGAGGCGCCGAATATGTTGAGGGAAGCACTTCAACGTGCTTCCGTCGTGGAAGAGCACCGTACCCTGATGGGTATGGTGGTTGAGAAGGTTCAGTCCGCCAAAAGCGGTCTGAACGAAGCTTTCACTAGCCTGTTAATAGGTTTTGAGGTAAGTGACATAACATGCTTTAGCCGCTTTTCATATTGGAAGAATATGTGTCACAGCCCTAGCATTGGCCTTGCTTGTCATTGCATCATCATCTTGCATCATGTCTAAATTTCTCAGAAAACTTGAAATGGGGACTGACCAAACTCTAGCACCAAATGAATTCGAATAGGCTCAAATAAAATCACTTCCAATAAACCCAAAGTGACTTCAGGAAAAGTCTATCATTTTTTAAACTGGTGAAAACCTCTGACAAAAATGGGAGCATATTTTCCCTAGGTCATTTCCGGTTATTGGATTAAATCATAATTATTTGAATTGGAGCATTTAATGGCTATAAATATTTTAAATGCTTCAATAATTCTGAAAGCATTTGAGGGCTGTTAGTAAACATTTTAAAAGTGCCCACAAATTTTCTCAGGAGTTTTAAAAATGGTTTAGTATTATTACTAAATCAAAAACAGAAAAGCAAAATAGAAAACAAAAACAAAACAGAGAGAGGGAGGACCCAAGGTCCACTTACTCGGCTGGGCCGGCCCACCTGGCCTATGCCAGTCATCACCCACCTCTGCCAGTAGGCAGAGGAGGGACAGCACACGGCGCGCGCGGGGGCGCCATGCCACCAGGCTGCCTGCCTGCGTCGCCTGGCCACCGCGACGCCTCGCGTCTTCTCCCCAGTGCCGCCTCAACCCCCCTCGTCCACTCCCCTCCCCTCTGGTCGCCCCTCTCATCCTCTGCTCTCTTCCCTGCTGCTGCCCGAGCGCGGCCGTCGCCACCATCGCCGACCACCGCAGCCACCGCCCGTCCCTCGACCAACCGCCATGTCGATCAGCTCCGCCTCATCGTCTTCATCATCCCAGACGAGCCACGCATCCTCGGGCGCCCTACAACGTCGCCATCGTCGTCTTCTTCCCCCTCGGGCTTCGACCACTGCTGCCGTCGATCCCCCGTCTCCGACACATCCCCGAGCCCACTGACCTTCTCTGCCGCATCCTTGTGAGCTCCTACACCTCCCCCCGTGCTCTCCCCCTTTGTTCCCGTTCTCTAACCGCAGCCCCGCCATGGCCGAGCAATCGCTGTCGCCGCCGTGAAGCTCACCGTCGCTAGCCGCCCTGCCTGACCAACCCAAGCATGGAGTCGTACTCTGGGCTTCTCCAGGAACCCGTAGCGCGCCTCAGGTCGTCCGCTCGTGCACCGTGCAAGCTGCAGCTGCGCCGCCGCGGAACTCGACGCCGTCGATGTTCCCGGCCACCCTAGCATCGTCTGAGGCCACCAACCGACACGCCTCCTTGCTCCGGTTCCAATGCGCCCAGCCGCATGAGCTCCCGTCGCTGGAGTTGGCCGGATGGGCAAAGCCGCCGTGTCCTGGTTACGCCGACGATTAGCCGTCGGTGATGGCAAACTGTTAGGGGCTAATTACCCCACTAACTAACACCTGAGTCAATGACAGACGGGCCCCACTGCCTAACTAACCAGCTAACAAAAATAGTTAAGTTTAATCTAAACACAGTGGCCCCACAAGCCAGAGTTGACCTCGCTGATGTGGCAGTTGACCGGACCCACCTGTTTGTGGCACTAAGTGTCTCAGGGTCACTGACCAGTGGGTCCCACTGGTCAGGTTTGACCTGGACCGCGCTCTGTTGACTTGCTGATGTCACACCGACGTCATGCTGACGTAGTAAATACTTTTCTGGTTTTTCTTATTCAGAAATGATTTAGAAATTCCAGAAAATAGTTAAAACTTCTAAAAATCATAGAAATTCAACCATAACTCCAAATGAAATAATTTATATATGAAAAATTATCAGAAAAATATGAAGAATCTGTTTATGGCATTTTCATGCATGTTTGAGCAAGTTAACCTCAATGTTTAGGATGAAACATGATTAGGGGAAATTTCATAATAGGTTTGGAGTTGGAATTTGATATAGTTTTGAATTCCACTTCAATTAAAATGACTTTTTGTTGCATTAGCCCAAATCACAACACATTGCCATGTCATGATCATGCATCATATTGTTGCATTGCATTGATTGTATTCTTCCTTGTTTGCCGGTAGTTGCCCCCTCTCAGTAGACGTTGTTTTCGACGACGTGATCGATGACACCGATGAAGAGCTATACTATCTTCAGAAGTGCCAGGCAAGCAAAACCCCCTTGTTCATTCCGATACAATCCCATTCTCTCGCTCCTGCTCTCTTTTACTGCATTAGGACAACAGTGATTCAACTGTTACATGCTGCGGTAGTTGAACCCCTTTCCTCTGCATGACCTGTCATTGCCACAGTAAATAGATGAAACCCACTAGCATGAGTAGGATTTGTTTGAGCCCTGATGTGCCTACTCATTCATGCTTGTTGTCATGCCTGCTATTTCTTAGAGTTGTGTCAGGTCTAATTCATCAGGGGTGAATTGGAAAGTTGTGAACATGTCCTACTGTTGAGAGCTAAGTGTGTGAACACGATTTGGTAAAGGTAGCGGTGAGAGGCCATGTAGGAGTACATGGTGGGTTGTCTCATTGCAGCCGTCCTCAGGAACTGAGTTTTGTGTTTGTGATCCATGAATAGTACTACCACACATTGGGTTCCGGTAACTCGACCCCTCTCAACTTATTAATCAACTCGATCTTTGTCCAGGAGTTGCAACTAGTTTCTGGTGTTTGTAGGTAGTGTTAGTAGTCTACCAAGTGGCACCCGGTACAGGTGGGCTTGGGACAGACTAGGCATCATGGCCGGGTGTACCAAGTGGCACCCGGATGGTGGGCTTGGTAACCCTGTACACATCGTTTGGGGCCGTGAGCGACAGCCTGGCCGGATCTCCTTGCGGATGGAACCCGAATAGGCGATAAACCTGAACTAGAGACTTGTTGGTTAGTCAGGTCATGGCCGACTCCCTCGCCCGGCTTCCACTTGAAGGTTGCTGAGGTACATGACATGTATAGGGCGATAAGTGGCGAGAGCGTGTGTGAAGAAGTACACCCCTGCAGGGTTATCATTATCTATTCGAATAGCCGGATTCCTCGGATATGGAAACTTGGACCCCTTGCATAGTTCATAGACAAGTGAAAGTGGATACTCTAAAACTCGCAAGATAAGCGTGAGTGCTATGGATGGCGTTCTCGCAGGGAGACAGGAGCGGATCCATAGTGGTGTATTGGTATGGTGAATTTGTGGACTCGTGTGCGCCACCTCAAAAGAGTTACTTGCAGTCGTAGTTCAGGATAGCCACTGAGTCAAAGCTGGCTTGCTGCAGTTAAACTCCACCACCCCCTTTATTGATATCGATGCATATGTAGTTAGTTCTGATGTAAGTCTTGCTGGGTACATTTGTACTCACATTTGCTTAATTTATGTTTTGCAGAGAGAGACGTCAGTCTCACTAGTAGTTCCGCTTGGACTTCGACGTTTAGCTTGATACCTCAGCTACGATCTTGTGCCCTCGACAGGATCTGGTAGATAGCCAGGCTTCTCGGCCTTCTTCATTTGTAGTTGTCTATATTCAGACAGGTTAAGCTTCCGCATGTGCTTGTTGCATGTATGCTCTGTATGTTGGGTCATGAGACCCATGTTTGTAATATCTCGCTCCTCGGAGCCTAATGAATAAATACTTGAGTCATAGGGTTATGTTGTGATGCCATGTTGTATTTACACATGTCGAGCATGTCGTGTGTATGATTGAAATGCTTGGTATGTGTGGGATCCGACAACCTAGCTGTTTATCCTTGGTAGCCTCTCTTATGGGGAAATGTAGTCTTGTGCTTCCTTGAGCCATAGTAGTCTGCTACAGCCCGGTTCACCGGAGTCCTGCTAGCCCAACACTACTGCTCAGGACACTTGACTGGCCGGCATGTGTTTCACTTCGTTCCTGTCTCTGTCCCTTCTGGGAAATGTCACGCGGTGACATCCGGAGTCCTGCCTAGCCTGCTACAGCCCGGGTTACCGGAGTCCTGTTAGCCTAGTGCTACAGCCCAGATTCACACGCTGCTGACCGACATGCTCGATGTTGATTCATGTATGCCTGTTCCCGTATGTTAGTGCCACTTTGGGTTCACGACTAGTCATGTCGGCCCGGGTTCTTTGTCATATGGATGCTTGCGACACTATCATATACGTGAGCCAAAAGGCGCAAACGGTCCTGGGCCATGGTAAGGCGACACCCGTGGGAATACCGTGTGTGAGGCCGCAAAGTGATATGAGGTGTTACAGGCTAGATCGGTGTGACTTAGAATCGGGGTCCTGACAGCTTTGGTATCAGAGCCTGACTGCCTGTAGGATTACCAAGCCAACCGGTCGAAGTTGTGTCTAGAAATGCTTTATTTTTATAAGGGAATTGATTGTGGATGGGAATGTAAGGCTCTTTTTACTCCTTATCCTCATGACCTTCAAATCTGAGTCAACCTCTTCTGTTCTACGGGGGTTAAGAACTAGGCTTCTCTTCTATCTCTCAGGATGATGTGTTACTAAACCGTAGTTGTCTAGGATTGTTGGATTTACGTCTCAGTCCAGTTTCTACTACTCCAGTGTGTTGTTAGTTGGACTTGGAAACTTGATTTGCGATGTTAAGTGGTTATGCCACCATTTTGCAGGATGTCTCAAATCATTTTGAGCATTTACAGCTGTTATGCTGTCCGAGTCATTCCAGGTTTCTAAATAATCTGATGCATTTGCAATCCTTCCTCCGTTCTCAATGTCCTTTTGGTCAGAATAAGCACACTAGCCAGTGAGTTGAGGTACTCTGTTGCCTCGACATATATGTTGGAGCTATTAATATGACCCTAGGTGTCTTAGAGAGTCACTTAGTAATCTAGCAATGCTTGGTATTCCCGGTGTGATGATTCTGGCCATCATTCTCGAAAGCATCCCGTGATGCCACTTAGTAGTATGTATTCTATCCCTGGGTTGTAAACCCGAGATTCACTCTACTTACCTCATGTTGATAGTGTTTGCTAGTTCCTTTAGGATATTAGTAACCTTTGCGATAGTCCTCGAGGTCCGTGGTATTTTCTTCTTCCAAGTACCATGAACTGCTTATGGCAGAAGTTCTTTTGAACCAAAATATCACAATAAGAGTGCTCTTGATGAGTTCTTCGTCCTACATTGTGGATCTGCCAGTTCTACCTTTCTACATGGGTTATCCGGAAGAAATGTCGAGCTTTACTCGACATACTAATCTATGCATCCACAACTCAGAAAGATATATGTTCCTTGAGTTCTCCCTCCTTAGTTGTTTCTGACCTTCGTCTATCAATTGATAGTCGAGGGTATATTATCGCATTCGTTCATCGGTGCCTATCGTTCTTGTGGTCCGTCAAGCCATTCTAGTTCAGAATGACTAGGAGAAACAAACTCCAGTAGCTCATCCATTTCTAGGATGGGTCAAAGCAGTTGTATTTCGCAGATCAAATGCAATCAAGCTATTGGTCTGTTCTACCCTGAAGTATTATCCACTTTATGTCAGGAATATCATGAGATTTGCACCATCTCTTATGAATTCTTGTTGAAGTGATACTTCTTTCTGTTGGGTTTCGTAGTAATTTCAAAAAATTTCCTACGCGCACACAGGATCATGTGATGCATAGCAACGAGAGGAGAGTGTTGTCTACGTACCCAACGCAGACCGACTGCGGAAGCAATGACACGACGTAGAGGAAGTAGTCGTACGTCTTCACGATCCAACCGATCAAGCACCGAAACTACGGCACCTCCGAGTTCGAGCACACGTTCAGCTCGATGACGATCCCCGGACTCCGATCCAGCAAAGTGTCGGGGAAGAGTTTCGTCAGCACGACGGCGTGGTGACGATCTTGATGAACTACAGCAGCAGGGCTTCGCCTAAACTCCGCTACAGTATTATCGAGGAATATGGTGGCAGGGGGCACCGCACACGGCTAAGGAATCGATCACGTGGATCAACTTGTATCAACTTGTGTGTTTAGAGGTGCCCCTGCCTCCGTATATAAAGGAGGAGAGGAGGGGAGGCTGGCCGGCCAAAGAGGGAGGCGCAGGAGAGTCCTACTCCCTCTGGGAGTAGGATTCCTCCCCCCAATCCTAGTCCAACTAGGATTCCTCGGAGGGGAAGGGAGAGAGGGGGGCCGGCCACCTTCTCCTAGTCCTAATAGGACTAGGGGAGGGGAAAGAGGCGCAGCCACCTTGGGCTGCCCCTTTCTCCTTTCCACTAAGGCCCATGATGGCCCATATGGCTCCCGGGGGGTTCCGGTAACCTCCCGGTAACCCGGTAAAATCCCGATTTCACCCGGAACACTTCCGATGTCCAAACATAGGCTTCCAATATATCAATCTTTACGTCTCGACCATTTCGAGACTCCTCGTCATGTCCGTGATCACATCCGGGACTCCGAACAACCTTCGGTACATCAAAATGCATAAACTCATAATATAACTGTCATCGTAACCTTAAGCGTGCGGACCCTACGGGTTCGAGAACAATGTAGACATGACCGAGACATGTCTCTGGTCAATAACCAATAGCGGGACCTGGATGCCCATATTGGCTCCTACATATTCTACGAAGATCTTTATCGGTCAGACCGCATAACAACATACGTTGTTCCCTTTGTCATCGGTATGTTATTTGCCCGAGATTCGATCGTCGGTATCCAATACCTAGTTCAATCTCGTTAACGGCAAGTCTCTTTACTCGTTCCGTAATACATCATCTCACAACTAACATATTAGTTGTAATGCTTGCAAGGCTTATGTGATGTGTATTACCGAGAGGGCCCAGAGATACCTCTCCGACAATCGGAGTGACAAATCCTAATCTCGAAATACGCCAACCCAACATCGACCATTGGAGACACCTGTAGTACTCCTTTATAATCACCCATTTACGTTGTGACGTTTGGTAGTACCCAAAGTGTTCCTCCGGTAAACGGGAGTTGCATAATCTCATAGTCGTAGGAACATGTATAAGTCATGAAGAAAGCAATAGCAACATACTAAACGATCAGGTGCTAAGCTAATGGAATGGGTCATGTCAATCAGATCATTCTACTAATGATGTAACCTCGTTAATCAAATAACAACTCATTGTTCATGGTTAGGAAACATAACCATCTTTGATTAACGAGCTAGTCAAGTAGAGGCATACTAGTGACACTCTGTTTGTCTATGTATTCACACATGTATTATGTTTCCGGAAAATACAATTCTAGCATGAATAATAAACATTTATCATGATTATAAGGAAATAAATAATAACTTTATTATTGCCTCTAGGGCATATTTCCTTCAGGGAGGTCGACCATGGAAGCCATTTTCTTGGTACGACAACTTATGGAGAGATATAGGGAGCATAAGAAGGACTTGCATATGGTGTTCATTGACTTGGAGAAGGCCTATGATAAGATACCGCGGAATGTCATGTGGTGGGCCTTGGAGAAACACAAAGTCCCAGCAAAGTACATTACCCTCATCAAGGACATGTACAATAATGTTGTGACAAGTGTTCGAACAAGTGATGTCGACACCGATGACTTCCCGATTAAGATAGGACTGCATCAGGGGTCAGCTTTGAGCCCTTATCTTTTTGCATTGGTGATGGATGAGGTCACAAGGGGTATACAAGGAGATATCCCATGGTGTATGCTCTTTGCGGATAATGTGGTGCTAGTTGACGATAGTCGGACGGGGGTAAATAGGAAGTTAGAGTTATGGAGACAAACCTTGGAATCGAAAGGGTTTAGGCTTAGTAGAACTAAAACCGAGTACATGATGTGCGGTTTCAGTACTACTAGCTGTGAGGAGGAGGAGGTTAGCCTTGATGGCCAGGTGGTACCTCGGAAGGACACCTTTCGGTATTTGGGGTCAATGTTGCAGGAGGATGGGAGTATTGATGAAGATGTGAACCATCGAATCAAAGCCGGATGGATGAAGTGGCGCCAAGCTTCTGGCATTCTCTGTGACAAGAGAGTGCCACAAAAGCTAAAAGGCAAGTTCTACAGGACGACGGTTCGACCCGCAATGTTGTATGGCACGGAGTGTTGGCCGACTAAAAGGCGACATGTGTTGGGTTTCGTAGTAATTTCAAAAAATTTCCTACGCGCACACAGGATCATGTGATGCATAGCAACGAGAGGAGAGTGTTGTCTACGTACCCAACGCAGACCGACTGCGGAAGCAATGACACGATGTAGAGGAAGTAGTCGTACGTCTTCACGATCCAACCGATCAAGCACCGAAACTACGGCACCTCCGAGTTCGAGCACACGTTCAGCTCGATGACGATCCCCGGACTCCGATCCAGCAAAGTGTCGGGGAAGAGTTTCGTCAGCACGACGGCGTGGTGACGATCTTGATGAACTACAGCAGCAGGGCTTCGCCTAAACTCCGCTACAGTATTATCGAGGAATATGGTGGCAGGGGGCACCGCACACGGCTAAGGAATCGATCACGTGGATCAACTTGTGTCAACTTGTCTGTTTAGAGGTGCCCCTGCCTCAGTATATAAAGGAGCCAAGGGGGGAGGGTGCGCCGGCCAGGAGGAGGAGGCGCAGGAGGAGTCCTACTCCTACCGGGAGTAGGACTCCCCTCCAATCCTATTCCAACTAGGATTCCCAAGGGGGAAAGAGGGAGAGGGGTGGCCGGCCACCTCTCCTAGTCCTAATAGGACTAGGAGAAGGGGGGAGGCGCGCAGCCCCCTTGGGCTGCCCCTTTCTCCTTTCCACTAAGGCCCATGAAGGCCCATGTGGTTCCCGGGGGGTTCCGGTAACCTCCCGGTAACCCGGTAAAATCCCGATTTCACCCGGAACACTTCCGATGTCCAAACATAGGCTTCCAATATATCAATCTTTATGTCTCGACCATATAGAGACTCCTCGTCATGTCCGTGATCACATCCGGGACTCCGAACAACCTTCGGTACATCAAAATGCATAAACTCATAATATAACTGTCATCAAAATGCACGCCCGCCGTCTAATATTAATCCCGAAGGTAGATGTAGAGGTAGCGTGCCGACCGCGATCACATCGACTTTGGAACCGTTTCCCACGCGCATCGTCACCTCGTCCTTTGCCAGTGCCCGCTTATTCTGTAGTCCCTGTTTCGAGTTGCAAATATTAGCAACAGAACCAGTATCAAATACCCAGGTGCTACTGCGAGCATTGGTAAGGTACACATCAATAACATGTATATCACATATACCTTTGTTCACCTTGCCATCCTTCTTATCCGCCAAATACTTGGGGCAGTTCCGCTTCCAGTGACCAGTCTGCTTGCAGTAGAAGCACTCAGTTTCAGGCTTAGGTCTAGACTTGGGTTTCTTCTCTTGAGCAGCAACTTGCTTGCCGTTCTTTTTGAAGTTCCCCTTTTTCTTCCCTTTGCCCTTTTTCTTGAAACTAGTGGTCTTGTTAACCATCAACACTTGATGCTCCTTCTTGATTCCTACCTCCGCAGCTTTTAGCATTGCGAAGAGCTCGGGAATAGTCTTGTTCATCCCTTGCATATTATAGTTCATCACGAAGCTCTTGTAGCTTGGTGGCAGTGATTGGAGAATTCTGTCAATGACGCAATCATCTGGAAGATTAACTCCCAATTGAATCAAGTGATTATTATACCCAGACATTTTGAGTATATGCTCACTGACAGAACTGTTCTCTTCCATCTTGCAGCTATAGAACTTATTGGAGACTTCATATCTCTCAATCCGGGCATTTGCTTGAAATATTAACTTCAACTCCTGGAACATCTCATATGCTCCATGACGTTCAAAACGTCGTTGAAGTCCCGATTCTAAGCCGTAAAGCATGGCACACTGAACTATCGAGTAGTCATCAGCTTTGCTCTGCCAGACGTTCATAACATCTGGCGTTGCTCCAACAGCAGGCCTGGCACCCAGCGGTGCTTCCAGGACGTAATTCTTCTGTGCAGCAATGAGGATAATCCTCAAGTTACGGACCCAGTCCGTGTAATTGCTACCATCATCTTTCAACTTTGCTTTCTCAAGGAACGCATTAAAATTTAACGGAACAACAGCACGAGCCATCTATCTACAATCAACATAAACAAGCAAGATACTATCAGGGACTAAGTTCATGATAAATTTTAAGTTCAATTAATCATATTATTAAAGAACTCCCACTTAGATAGACATCCCTCTAATCCTCTAAGTGATCACGTGATCCAAATCAACTAAACCATGTCCGATCATCACGTGAGATGGAGTAGTTTCATCGGTGAACATCATTATGTTGATCATATCTACTATATGATTCACGCTCGACCTTTCGGTCTCCGTGTTCCGAGGCCATATCTGCATATGCTAGGCTCGTCAAGTTTAACCTGAGTATTCTGCGTGCGCAACTGTTTCGCACCCGTTGTATTTGAACGTAGAGCCTATCACACCCGATCATCACGTGGTGTCTCAGCACGAAGAACTTTTGCAACGGTGCATACTCAGGGAGAACACTTCTTGATAATTTAGTGAGAGATCATCTTATAATGCTACCGTCAATCAAAGCAAGATAAGATGCATAAAAAGATAAACATCACATGCAATCAATATAAGTGATATGATATGGCTATCATTATCTTGTGCTTGTGATCTCCATCTCCGAAGCACCGTCATGATCACCATCGTCACCGGCGCGACACCTTGATCTCCATCGTAGCATCGTTGTCGTCTCGCCAATCTTATGCTTCCACGACTATCACTACCGTTTAGTAATAAAGTAAAGCATTACATCGCGATTGCATTGCATACAATAAAGCGACAACCATATGGCTCCTGCCAGTTGCCGATAACTTGGTTACAAAACATGATCATCTCATACAATAAAATTCAGCATCATGCCTTGACCATATCACATCACAACATGCCCTGCAAAAACAAGTTAGACGTCCTCTACTTTGTTGTTGCATGTTTTACGTGGCTGCTACGGGCTTAAGTAAGAACCAATCTCACCTACGCATCAAAACCACAACGATAGTTTGTCAAATAGACTCCGTTTTAACCTTCGCAAGGACCGGGCGTAGCCATACTTGGTTCAACTAAAGTTGGAGAGACAGTCGCCCGCAAGCCATCTCTGTGCAAAGCACGTCGAGGGAACCGGTCTCGCGTAAGCGTACGCGTAAGGTTGGTCTGGGTCGTCTCGTCCAACAATACCGCCGAACCAAAATATGACATGCTGGTAGGCAGTATGACTTGTATCGTCCACAACTTACTTGTGTTATACTCGTGCATATAACATCAACATCAATAACCAGGCTCTGATACCACTGTTGGGTTTCGTAGTAATTTCAAAAATTTCCTACGCGCACACAGGATCATGTGATGCATAGCAACGAGAGGAGAGTGTTGTCTACGTACCCAACGCAGACCGACTGCGGAAGCGATGACACGACGTAGAGGAAGTAGTCGTACGTCTTCACGATCCAACCGATCAAGCACCGAAACTACGGCACCTCCGAGTTCGAGCACACGTTCAGCTCGATGACGATCCCCGGACTCCGATCCAGCAAAGTGTCGGGGAAGAGTTTCGTCAGCACGACGGCGTGGTGACGATCTTGATGAACTACAGCAGCAGGGCTTCGCCTAAACTCCGCTACAGTATTATCGAGGAATATGGTGGCAGGGGGCACCGCACATGGCTAAGGAATCGATCACGTGGATCAACTTGTGTCAACTTGTGTGTTTAGAGGTGCCCCTGCCTCCGTATATAAAGGAGGAGAGGAGGGGAGGCTGGCCGGCCAAAGAGGGAGGCGCAGGAGAGTCCTACTCCCTCTGGGAGTAGGATTCCTCCCCCCAATCCTAGTCCAACTAGGATTCCTCGGAGGGGAAGGGAGAGAGGGGGGCCGGCCACCTTCTCCTAGTCCTAATAGGACTAGGGGAGGGGAAAGAGGCGCAGCCACCTTGGGCTGCCCCTTTCTCCTTTCCACTAAGGCCCATGATGGCCCATATGGCTCCCGGGGGGTTCCGGTAACCTCCCGGTAACCCGGTAAAATCCCGATTTCACCCGGAACACTTCCGATTTCCAAACATAGGCTTCCAATATATCAATCTTTACGTCTCGACCATTTCGAGACTCCTGTGGCAGTGATTGGAGAATTCTGTCAATGACGCAATCATCTGGAAGATTAACTCCCAATTGAATCAAGTGATTATTATACCCAGACATTTTGAGTATATGCTCACTGACAGAACTGTTCTCTTCCATCTTGCAGCTATAGAACTTATTGGAGACTTCATATCTCTCAATCCGGGCATTTGCTTGAAATATTAACTTCAACTCCTGGAACATCTCATATGCTCCATGACGTTCAAAACGTCGTTGAAGTCCCGATTCTAAGCCGTAAAGCATGGCACACTGAACTATCGAGTAGTCATCAGCTTTGCTCTGCCAGACGTTCATAACATCTGGCGTTGCTCCAGCAGCAGGCCTGGCACCCAGCGGTGCTTCCAGGACGTAATTCTTCTGTGCAGCAATGAGGATAATCCTCAAGTTACGGACCCAGTCCGTGTAATTGCTACCATCATCTTTCAACTTTGCTTTCTCAAGGAACGCATTAAAATTTAATGGAACAACAGCACGAGCCATCTATCTACAATCAACATAAACAAGCAAGATACTATCAGGGACTAAGTTCATGATAAATTTTAAGTTCAATTAATCATATTATTAAAGAACTCCCACTTAGATAGACATCCCTCTAATCCTCTAAGTGATCACGTGATCCAAATCAACTAAACCATGTCCGATCATCACGTGAGATGGAGTACTTTCATCGGTGAACATCATTATGTTGATCATATCTACTATATGATTCACGCTCGACCTTTCGGTCTCCGTGTTCCGAGGCCATATCTGCATATGCTAGGCTCGTCAAGTTTAACCTGAGTATTCTGCGTGCGCAACTGTTTTGCACCCGTTGTATTTGAACGTAGAGCCTATCACACCCGATCATCACGTGGTGTCTCAGCACGAAGAACTTTTGCAACGGTGCATACTCAGGGAGAACACTTCTTGATAATTTAGTGAGAGATCATCTTATAATGCTACCGTCAATCAAAGCAAGATAAGATGCATAAAAAGATAAACATCACATGCAATCAATATAAGTGATGTGATATGGCCATCATTATCTTGTGCTTGTGATCTCCATCTCCGAAGCACTGTCATGATCACCATCGTCACCGGCGCGACACCTTGATCTCCATCGTAGCATCGTTGTCGTCTCGCCAATCTTATGCTTCCACGACTATCACTACCGTTTAGTAATAAAGTAAAGCATTACATCGCGATTGCATTGCATACAATAAAGCGACAACCATATGGCTCCTGCCAGTTGCCGATAACTTGGTTACAAAACATGATCATCTCATACAATAAAATTCAGCATCATGCCTTGACCATATCACATCACAACATGCCCTGCAAAAACAAGTTAGACGTCCTCTACTTTGTTGTTGCATGTTTTACGTGGCTGCTACGGGCTTAAGTAAGAACCAATCTCACCTACGCATCAAAACCACAATGATAGTTTGTCAAATAGACTCCGTTTTAACCTTCGCAAGGACCGGGCGTAGCCATACTTGGTTCAACTAAAGTTGGAGAGACAGTCGCCCGCAAGCCATCTCTGTGCAAAGCACGTCGAGGGAACCGGTCTCGCGTAAGCGTACGCGTAAGGTTGGTCTGGGTCGTCTCGTCCAACAATACCGCCGAACCAAAATATGACATGCTGGTAGGCAGTATGACTTGTATCGTCCACAACTCACTTGTGTTCTACTCGTGCATATAACATCAACATCAATAACCTGGCTCGGATGCCACTGTTGGGTTTCGTAGTAATTTCAAAAAATTTCCTACGCGCACACAGGATCATGTGATGCATAGCAACGAGAGGAGAGTGTTGTCTACGTACCCAACGCAGACCGACTGCGGAAGTGATGACACGACGTAGAGGAAGTAGTCGTACGTCTTCACGATCCAACCGATCAAGCACCGAAACTACGGCACCTCCGAGTTCGAGCACACGTTCAGCTCGATGACGATCCCCGGACTCCGATCCAGCAAAGTGTCGGGGAAGAGTTTCGTCAGCACGACGGCGTGGTGACGATCTTGATGAACTACAGCAGCAGGGCTTCGCCTAAACTCCGCTACAGTATTATCGAGGAATATGGTGGCAGGGGGCACCGCACACGGCTAAGGAATCGATCACGTGGATCAACTTGTGTCAACTTCTGTGTTTAGAGGTGCCCCTGCCTCCGTATATAAAGGAGGAGAGGAGGGGAGGCTGGCCGGCCAAAGAGGGAGGCGCAGGAGAGTCCTACTCCCTCTGGGAGTAGGATTCCTCCCCCCAATCCTAGTCCAACTAGGATTCCTCGGAGGGGAAGGGAGAGAGGGGGGCCGGCCACCTTCTCCTAGTCCTAATAGGACTAGGGGAGGGGAAAGAGGCGCAGCCACCTTGGGCTGCCCCTTTCTCCTTTCCACTAAGGCCCATGATGGCCCATATGGCTCCCGGGGGGTTCCGGTAACCTCCCGGTAACCCGGTAAAATCCCGATTTCACCCGGAACACTTCTGATGTCCAAACATAGGCTTCCAATATATCAATCTTTACGTCTCGACCATTTCGAGACTCCTCGTCATGTCCGTGATCACATCCGGGACTCCGAACAACCTTCCGTACATCAAAATGCATAAACTCATAATATAACTGTCATCGTAACCTTAAGCGTGCGGACCCTACGGGTTCGAGAACAATGTAGACATGACCGAGACATGTCTCTGGTCAATAACCAATAGCGGGACCTGGATGCCCATATTGGCTCCTACATATTCTACGAAGATCTTTATCGGTCAGACCGCATAACAACATACGTTGTTCCCTTTGTCATCGGTATGTTACTTGCCCGAGATTCGATCGTCGGTATCCAATACCTAGTTCAATCTCGTTAACGGCAAGTCTCTTTACTCGTTCCGTAATACATCATCTCACAACTAACATATTAGTTGTAATGCTTGCAAGGCTTATGTGATGTGTATTACCGAGAGGGCCCAGAGATACCTCTCCGACAATCGGAGTGACAAATCCTAATCTCGAAATACGCCAACCCAACATCGACCATTGGAGACACCTGTAGCACTCCTTTATAATCACCCATTTACGTTGTGACGTTTGGTAGTACCCAAAGTGTTCCTCCGGTAAACGGGAGTTGCATAATCTCATAGTCGTAGGAACATGTATAAGTCATGAAGAAAGCAATAGCAACATACTAAACGATCAGGTGCTAAGCTAATGGAATGGGTCATGTCAATCAGATCATTCTACTAATGATGTGACCTCGTTAATCAAATAACAACTCATTGTTCATGGTTAGGAAACATAACCATCTTTGATTAACGAGCTAGTCAAGTAGAGGCATACTAGTGACACTCTGTTTGTCTATGTATTCACACATGTATTATGTTTCCGGAAAATACAATTCTAGCATGAATAATAAACATTTATCATGATTATAAGGAAATAAATAATAACTTTATTATTGCCTCTAGGGCATATTTCCTTCACTTTCCATCATTGTTCATTCCTCGGTTTCCGTGTTAGCTGTAACCGGAATGCTGACAAGTGAACTATGATGTGTGAAATTAATACTCCTAGCAACTCTGTTGCTTGGTAGTTAATGGACAATAATTTTATTCTTAGTGTGTTGGTTATTGAATCATCATCCTAAGATTTATCGTGCGACCTAGTCCATTTTCCCTGGTGCACTCCTCGATCAACGAGATAGGATTGTGTTAATCCATCACTCTCTGGATCACATCGTCTTGCCCTGAAAAGCAAGATTGTTCTCGAGCTTAGTAACATATCGGTGGTTAGTGATTTTCTGAATATCTTCTCGGAAGTGTTACCAGGTTGTCACCTGACCGCTATGTTGAGTTCGTGATCAAGTTGGTTTCTTGTAGCCACCCCTTTCTCCAAGAATCTGTGTTGGATACCCCTGAGCTAGTTGGTTAAGCTAAACAACAACTTGGAGAGTTGGAAGATAAAAGCTTGCCTAACTTAGTTCGTTCCAAAGGGATATCCTTGTGTTTTTGTGTTAGTTGAAGAAAGATGATATTTTCATTGATTGATCCTCGTGATCAATTGTTGGATCTATTGTCTTGTCCAAACTTTGATTTGAGTGTGGGCTATCCTCAAATCAAATCAGAACCAATGATGCTCATAATGTTGTCTTACTCGTGCTTGATCCCTCGAGCATACACCATTATATCTTTGGGTCTGACCAATGCTATCACCGTGTTCACATGATGGTGGAAGTCCAGTGATATGGAAATTCTGACGAGTTGCTGTTGAGCCCATCAGCAACATTTTGTCTCCCCCATGATTCATGTTGAACATTATACTAGTGTTGGAAACTTTATAAGCATTGCCCTCATGTCCCGTTCATGAAGCATATGTCCGGTTGAAAGATGTGACTTCCTCTAATTCATGTGTATATGATGCAAGTTGCCGCCGTGGATTTGAGAAAGCTTGTTTTGCTTCCTTTGGAATCATCCCAAGTTAGTCATGCATGTGCAAAGTATTCTATGGTTTGATAGGCTCGCTACCTCCAGTCCATATGTGTCCCTAGCACACCAAGCCACTGACTGATTTGTTCTAGGAGAAGAAGTTCCTTCTTAAGAGCATGCCTTATGCAAGGACTTTGTTATCCTCGATGATGGTTCCCTACCTGAACTCGGTAGTGTTTTTATTATAAGACTACTATGTGGTCATGCTTGTCTGGGAAAACATGTTCACATGTGTTAGCAGAACCAACTCATGTTTTGGAGCTTACTACCATAGTCCATTTCTCGAGAATCTCGCAACGCCATCTCGTCGATTTGTGTTGCAAACTTTCATTTTCTTCTAGACTCGATGGGTCTGGAATATCCTATTACCAACCAGATCTGAATCTCAGGCAGATATGATGGTTGGAACACACTCCAAGAACTATAATATTGGTCTCTCTGTAACCGGTAAAGTGAATGTCGTGGCCAACACACTCAGCCGGAAGACCTGTTATTGTAGTATCTTGATTGAGGAAGTTGGCCACCTCCCCATTTGGACTTAGTAGGATTTACTCCAAGAGTTCTTTCTTATGGATCCTTTGTGTTCCGAAGTCCGACCACTACTTGATGACTATGTTGATGCTTTAAAGCATGACCGTGGTAACCAGTACATCAAGGAGAACATTAGAAGCGGAGTGCTAGATGTCGCTCGGTCGATCATCCAAATTTCATTCCCTTGGCCTCGCTAAGGTGAAATCTAAGATAGGGTTGTCTTTCTATGCATCTGCATTGTCCATCACTATTCGTCAAGGTAGTAAGATGTGTTGCCAGGATCCTCGACTCGGATGTTGGTAGAACCTTGATGAATATGGAAATGCTCAAGTTCTTGAGAGCACGCACAAGCAAATTCATCCATTACGTTGTCTTCAACAAGGTAGTCCACATCATCCATCCTAGTCGGAGTATGCCATTCTTTCGAACCCCTTCCAACGATCGATTGTGTTTACCTCAGGCTGGTATAAAGAGTTTCAATGATCTTTGTATCAAAAGTAATTCTTTTTGCCACTTAAGGGAAATGCTCTACCAGTCACCTTTCCCTAAGGTGTCCCGTTATGGAATCATGACAGTTACCTCCTCGCTACGTTGAAACCATGCACCATCCTACTCCAGCGTGGAATTCTTGCCTACCAATTTGAACCCTTGTCATCTATTACCTCCCATCTCTCTCGATGTGTGTTTTGTGTCTCAGCCCAAGAGATGTTTCAACGTCTCACTCCATGAGTTGATCTTGAGTGCTCGTTCTTCGAGGAAATCGTTTCATGTAGAGTTTCCTTATGTCGTCATCGTGTTGGATGGAGATCTCGAATGCAAAGATGTCAAAATCAATTGGAGAAATGAATCAACATCTTCGATGAGGGCACTTGGATCATGAAGATCGTGCTAGCTTTGTATCCCCTCTGTCTTCTTACCTCACGTCTTGATTCTCGAGACGAGATTCTTGTTTAGTGGGGGTGAGTTGTCACAGCCCTAGCATTGGCCTTGCTTGTCATTGCATCATCATCTTGCATCATGTCTAAATTTCTCAGAAAACTTGAAATGGGGACTGACCAAACCCTAGCACCAAATGAATTCGAATAGGCTCAAATAAAATCACTTCCAATAAACCCAAAGTGACTTCAGGAAAAGTCTATCATTTTTTAAACTGGTGAAAACCTCTGACAAAAATGGGAGCATATTTTCCCTAGGTCATTTCCGGTTATTGGATTAAATCATAATTATTTGAATTGGAGCATTTAATGGCTATAAATATTTTAAATGCTTCAATAATTCTGAAAGCATTTGTGGTCTGTTAGTAAACATTTTAAAAGTGCCCACAAATTTTCTCAGGAGTTTTAAAAATGGTTTAGTATTATTACTAAATCAAAAACAGAAAAGCAAAATAGAAAACAAAAACAAAACAGAGAGAGGGAGGACCCAAGGTCCACTTACCCGGCTGGGCCGGCCCACCTGGCCTATGCCAGTTGTCACCCACCTCTGCCAGTAGGCAGAGGAGGGACAGCACACGGCGCGCGCGCGTGCCACGCCACCAGGCTGCCTGCCTGCGTCGCCTGGCCACCGCGACGCCTCGCGTCTTCTCCCCAGCGTCGCCTCGACCCCCCTCGTCCACTCCCCTCCCCTCTGGTCGCCCCTCTCCTCCTCTGCTCTCTTCCCCGCTGCTGCCCGAGCGCGGCCGTCGCCACCATCGCCGACCACCGCGGCCACCGCCCGTCCCTCGACCAACCGCCGTGTCCATCGGCTCCACCTCATTGTCTTCATCATCCCAGACGAGCCATGCATCCTCGGGCGCCCTACAATGTCGCCATCATCATCGTCTTCCCCCTTAGGCTCCGACCACCGCCGCCATCGATCCACCGTCTCCGACATGTCCCCGAGCCCGCTGACCTTCTCTGCCGCATCCTTGTGAGCTCCTACACCTCCCCCCGTGCTCGCCCCCTCTGTTCCCGTTCTCTAACCACAGCCCTGCCATGGCCGAGCAATCGTTGTCGCTGCTGTGAAGCTCACCGTCGCTAGCCGCCCCGCCTGACCAACCCAAGCATGGAGTCGTGCTCTGGGCTTCTCCAGGAACCCGTAGTGCGCCTCAGGTCGTCCGCTCGTGCACCGTGGCCCTCGCACCGTGCAAGCCGTAGCTGCGCCGCCGCGGAACTCGACGTTGTCGACGTTCCCGGCCACCCTAGCATCGCCTGAGGCCACCAACTGAGGCGCCTCCTTGCTCCAGTTCCAACGCGCCCAGCCGCGCGAGCTCCCGTCGCCGGAGTTGGCCGGACGGGCAACGCCGCCGTGTCCTGGTTACGCCGGTGATTAGCCGCCGGTGATGGCAAACTGTTAGGGGCTAATTACCCCACTAACTACCACCTGAGTCAATGACAAACGGGCCCCACTGCCTAACTAACCAGCTAACAAAAATAGTTAAGTTTAATCTAAACACAGTGGCCCCACAAGCCAGAGTTGACCTCGCTGATGTGGCAGTTGACCGGACCCACCTGTCTGTGGCACTAAGTGTCTCAGGGTCACTGACAAGTGGGTCCCACTGGTCAGGTTTGACCTGGACCACGCCCTGTTGACTTGCTGACGTCACACCGACATCATGCTGACGTAGTAAATACTTTTCTGGTTTTTCTTATTCAGAAATGATTTAGAAGTTCTAGAAAATAGTTAAAACTTCTAAAAATCATAGAAATTTAACCGTAAATCCAAATGAAATAATTTATATATGAAAAATTATCAGAAAAATATGAAGAATCTGTTTACGGCATTTTCATGCATGTTTGAGCAAGTTAACCGCACTGTTTAGGATGAAACATGATTAGGGCAAATTTCATAATATGTTTGGAGTTGGAATTTGATATAGTTTTGAATTCCACTTCAATTAAAATGACTTTCTGCTGCATTAGCCCAAATCACAACACATTGCCATGTCATGAGCATGCATCGTATTGTTGCATTGCATTGATTGTATTCTTCCATTTTGCCAGTAATTGCCCCCTCTCAGTAGACGTTGTTTCCGACGACGTGATCGTTGACACCGATGAAGAGCTATACTATCTTCAGAAGTGCCAGGCAAGCAAACCCCCCTTGTTCGTTCCGATACAATCCCACTCTCTCGCTCTCGCTCTCTTTTACTGCATTAGGACAACAGCGATTCAACTGTTACATGCTGCAGTAGTTGAACCCCTTTCCTCTGCATGACCTGTCATTGCCACAGTAAATAGATGAAACCCACAAGCATGAGTAGGATTTGTTTGATCCCTGATGTGCCTACTCATTCATGCTTGTTGTCATGCCTGCTATTGCTTAGAGTTGTGTCGGGTCTGATTCATCGGGGGTGAATTGGAAAGTTGTGAACATGTCCTACTGTTGAGAGCTAAGTGTGTGAACACGATTTGGTAAAGGTAGCGGTGAGAGGCCATGTAGGAGTACATGGTGGGTTGTCTCATTGCAGCCATCCTCAGGAACTGAGTTCTGTGTTTGTGATCCATGAACAGTTACTACTACACATTGGGTTCCGGTAACTCGACCCCTCTCGACTTATTAATCAACTCGATCTTTGTCCAGGAGTTGCAACTAGTTTCTGGTGTTTGTAGGTAGTGTTAGTAGTCTACCAAGTGGCACCCGGTATAGGTGGGCTTGGGACAGACTAGGCACCGTGGCTGGGTGTACCAAGTGGCACCCGGATGGTGGGCTTGGGAACCCTGTACACATCGTTTGGGGCCATGAGCGACACCCTGGCCAGATCTCCTTGCGGATGGAACCCGAATAGGCAATAAACCTGGACTAGAGACTTGTTGGTTAGTTAGGTCGTGGCCGACTCCCTCGCCCAGCTTCCGCTTGAAGGTTGCCGAGGTACATGAGGTGTACAGGGCGATAAGTGGCGAGAGCGTGTGTGAAGAAGTACACCCCTGCAGGGTTATCATTATCTATTCGAATAGCCGGATTCCTCGAATATGGAAACTTGGACCCCTTGCATAGTTCATAGACAAGTCAAAGTGGATACTCTAAAACTCGCAAGATAATCGTGAGTGCTATGGATGGCGTTCTCGCAGGGAGACGGGAGCGGATCCATAGTGGTGTATTGGTATGGTGAATTTGTGGACTCGTGTGCGCCACCTCAAAAGAGTTACTTGCAGTCGTAGTTCAGGATAGCCACTGAGTCAAAGCTGGCTTGCTGCAGTTAAACTCCACCACCCCCTTTATTGATACCGATGCATATGTAGTTAGTTCTGATGTAAGTCTTGCTGGGTACATTTGTACTCACATTTGCTTAACTTATGTTTTGCAGAGAGAGACGTCGGTCTCACTAGTAGTTCCACTTGGACTTCGACGTTTAGCTTGATACCTCAGCTACGATCTTGTGCCCTCGGCAGGATCTGGTAGATAGTCAGGCTTCTCGGCCTTCTTCATTTGTAGTTGTCTATATTCAGACAGGTTAAGCTTCCGCATGTGCTTGTTGCATGTATGCCCTGTATGTTGGGTCATGAGAGCCATGTTTGTAATATCTCGCTCCTCGGAGCCTAATAAATAAATACTTGAGTCGTAGGGTTATGTTGTGATGCCATGTTGTATTTACACATGTCGAGCATATCGTGTGTATGATTGAAATGCTTGGTATCTGTGGGATTCGACAACCTAGATGTTTATCCTTGGTAGCCTCTCTTATGGGGAAATGTAGTCTTGTGCTTCCATGAGCCATAGTAGTCCGCTACAGCCCGGTTCACCGGAGTCCTGCTAGCCCAGCACTACTGCTCAGGACACTTGACTGGCCGGCATGTGTTTCACTTCGTTCCTGTCTCTGTCCCTTCGGGGAAATGTCACGCGGTGACATCCGGAGTCCTGCCTAACCTGCTACAGCCCGGGTTACCGGAGTCCTGTTAGCCCAGTGCTACAGCCCAGATTCACACGCTGCTGACCGACATGCTCGATGTTGATTCATGTATGCCTGTTGCCGTAAGTGAGTGCCACTTTGGGTTCATGACTAGTCATGTCGGCTCGGGTTCTCTGTCATATGGATGCTAGCGACACTATCATATACGTGAGCCAAAAGGCGCAAACGGTCCCGGGCCATGGTAAGGCGACACCCATGGGAATACCGTGCGTGAGGCCGCAAAGTGATATGAGGTGTTACAGGCTAGATCGGTGTGACTTAGAATCGGGGTCCTGACAATATGCCTGTATATAGATAGTAGCCCCTGAGACTCTATTTGGGTCTTTGGAAAAAAGAGCCGGATAGAGGATCAAATAGTCGCTGGAGATAACACGTTCATCTATTTTGATAACAGGCTTCACTGTTGGCGGCTTCAGCTAAGGATGCTAAAGTGTTTGAACTCCGACGGGAACTGAAGCTAGCTGACGATGAGATCGACCGTATTACCAAGTGTTTTGATGAGGCCCAAGGTACATTTTTTTAAAAGACCCCCTTTACAAGCCGAAATTATAATGCAAACTTAGAGTTTGAGCTCATGCGCTGCTATGTAAATGATTGTAGGCAATGCGGCCGAGGTCAAGGCCCTCAAAAGTGCCCTTGCCGAAGCCAAGGAGGAGGCGAGGGCAAGCAAATCAGCCGTAGAGAAAGCGGCTGCGGATGTAGAGGCCGAAAAGGCTGCCCGCCTTTAGTATGAGGCGAGGGTGACCGAAGTAGAGCAGGCGCTTGATACGTCTCCAACGTATCTATAATTTTTGATTGCTCCATGCTATATTATCTTATGTTTTGGACATTATTGGGCTTTATTATTCACTTTTATATTATTTTTGGGACTAACCTATTAACCGGAGGCCCAACCCAGAATTGCTATTTTTTTTGCCTATTTTAGGGTTTCGAAGAAAAGGAATATCAAACGGAGTCCAAATGGAATAAAACCTTCGAGAACGTGATTTTTGGAATGAACAAGATCCAGGAGACTTGGACCCTATGTCAAGCAACCAACAGGGAGGCCACGAGGTAGGGGGAGCTCCACCGACGTACTCCTTCCTCCTATATATACCTACGTACCCCCAAATGATCAGATACGGAGCCAAAACCCTAATTCCACCGGCGTAACTTTCTGTATCCACGAGATCCCATCTAAGGGCCTGTTCCAGAGCTCCGCTGGAAGAGGGCCGTCATCACGGAGGGCTTCTACATCATCATAGCCTCTCCGATGAAGTGTGAGTAGTTTACCTCAGACCTTCAGGTCCATAGTTAGTAGCTAGATGGCTTCTTCTCTCTCTTTGAATCTCAATACAAAGTTCTCCCCCTCTCTTGTGGAGATCTATTCGATGTAATCTTCTTTTGCGGTGTGTTTGTTGAGACCGATGAATTGTGGGTTTATGATCAAGTTTATCTATGAACAATATTTGAATCTTCTCTGAATTCTTTTATGTATGATTAGTTATCTTTGCAAGTCTCTTCGAATTATCAGTTTGGTTTGGCCTACTAGATTGATCTTTCTTGCAATGGGAGAAGTGCTTAGCTTTGGGTTCAATCTTGCGGTGTCCTTTCCCAGTGACAGTAGGGGCAGCAAGGCACGTATTGTATTGTTGCCATCGAGGATAACAAGATGGGTTTTTTTTATCATATTGCATGAATTTATCCCTCTACATCATGTCATCTTGCTTAAGGCGTTACTCTGTTCTTATGAACTTAATACTCTAGATGCCTGCTGGATAGCAGTCGATGTGTGGAGTAATAGTAGTAGATGCAGACAGGAGTCGGTCTACTTGTCTTGGACGTGATGCCTATATACATGATCATACCTAGATATTCTCATAACTATGCTCAATTCTGTCAATTGCTCAACAGTAATTTGTTCAGCCACCGTAAAATACTTATGCTTGTGAGAGAAGCCACTAGTGAAACCTATGGCCCCCGGGTCTATCTTCATCATATTAATCTTCCAACACTTAGTTATTTTCTTTGCTTTTTACTTTGCTTTTATTTTACTTTGCCTCTTTATCATAAAAATACCAAAAATATTATCTTATCATATCTATTAGATATCACTCTAGTAAGTCACCGTGTAGGGATTGACAACCCCTTATCGCATTGGTTGTGAGGATTTATTTGTTTTGTGTAGGTGCGAGGGACTCGAGCACAGCCTCCTACTGGATTGATACCTTGGTTCTCAAAAACTGAGGGAAATACTTACGCTACTTTGCTGCACCACCCTTTCCTCTTCAAGGGAAAACCAACGCAAGTGCTCAAGAGGTAGCAAGAAGGATTTCTGGCGCCATTGCCGGGGAGGTCTACGCAAAAGTCAACATACCAAGTACCCATCACAACCCTTATCTCCCGCATTACATTATTTTACATTTGCCTCTTGTTTTCCTCTCCCCCACTTCACCCTGGCCGTTTTATCCGCCCTTTCTTTTTTTCGCTCGCCTTTCTCCCTCCTTGTCTGAATCAAAAAGGGTTGGGGGTTCTCTCCCGAGTTTTAGTACTTTGGACAACCCTTCTATTCTCGCTAAGCTTATAAATAAGGATACTATGGAAAAACCTACCGGAGTTATCAATGAGAATCTTAATAATTTTGATGAAGATGATTCTAGAATTTTTCGTTATTTACTTGATGAATCTTTGAAAGATGCTTGGTATAGACTATTAAGGATCAGGGCTAGCTATGTGCCTCAATACCAAATTGAAATTTACTTAAAAAGCTTTTATATTGCCCTTCCTTCTACTTTTAAGCATGTCTTAGATTCTATATTTGAAGAAGGATTTCTTGAAGGGGATGCCGTAGACACATATGAAAAGATGAAAACCATATTTGGGCACCCCATGAATGAGAAAGTTGAATCTACATCTCTTTTGCTCTCTTGCCAAAACGAATCTATCAAAGAGATGAAGGCTAGCTTAGATACAAATTTCTGCAACATACTTAATATTTATTCTACCATTAATAGCCATGTGCTTTGTCAAAATAGAAAGATTAATTCCATAGATAGCAAGTTTTCTCTTTTCTTCCCTAAAACCAAAGATGGCAATACCTAGATCTATCCTTGCTTTTTATGCCTAGCTAGGGGCGTTAAACAATAGCGCTTGTTGGGAGGCAACCCAATTTTATTTTTATTACTTGATTTTTGCTCCTGTTTAGTAATAAATAATTTATCTAGCCTCTGTTTTGGTTGTGTTTTTTGTGTTTAATTAGTGTTTGTGCCAAGTAGAACCATTGGGAAGACTTGGGAAAGTCTTGTTAATCTTGCTGAAAAAAACAGAAACTTTAGCGCTCACGAGAACTGCTGCCATTTTTATTTTGAAAGTGCTATTTAGTTAATTATTTTTTAAGATGATTAATAGATAAATTCCTCACGTCCAGAAATTTGTTTTAGAAGTTTTGGGGTTCCAGATCTTGAGCTAGCTACAGATTAATACAGACTGTTCTGTTTTTGACAGATTCTGTTTTTCGTGTGTTGTTTGCTTATTTTGATGAATCTATGGCTAGTAAAATAGTTTATAAACCATAGAGAAGTTGGAATACAGTAGGTTTAACACCAATATAAATAAAGAATTAGTTCATTACAGTACCTTGAAGTGGTCTTTTGTTTTCTTTCGCTAACGGAGCTCACGAGATTTTCTACTTTAAGTTTGGTGTTGTGAAGTTTTCAAGTTTTGGGTAAAGATTTGATGGATTATGGAACAAGGAGTTGCAAGAGCCTAAGCTTGGGGACTCCCATGGCACCCCCAAGATAATCTAAGGACACCCAAAAGCCAAAGCGTGGGGATGCCCCGGAAGGCATCCCCCCTTTCGTCTACTTCTATCGATAACTTTACCCTGAGCTATATTTTTATTCACCACATGATATGTGTTTTACTTGGAGCGTCTTGTATGATTTGTGTCTTTGCTTTTTAGTTAACCACAATCATCTTTGCTGTACACACCTTTTGAGAGAGGCACACATGATTCGGAAATTATTAGAATACTCTATGTGCTTCACTTATATCTTTTGAGTTATATAGTTTGCTCTAGTACTTCACTTATATCTTTTAGAGCACGGTGGTGGATTTGTTTTATAGAAATTATTGATCTCTCATGCTTCACTTAGATTATTTTGAGAGTGTTAAATAGCATAGTAAATTGCTTAAATAATCCTAATATGCTAGGTATGCAAGATTAATAATAAAATTCTCTTATGAGTGTGTTGAATACTATGAGAAGTTTGATACTTGATAATTTTTTTGAGATATGGAGATGGTGATATTAAAGTCATGCTAGTTGAGCAGTTGTGAATTTGAGAAATACTTGTGTTAAAGTTTGTGATTCCCGTAGCATGCATGTATGGTGAACCATTATGTGATGAAGTCGGAGCATGATTTATTTATTGATTGTCTTCCTTATGAGTGGCGGTCAAGGACGAGCGATGGTCTTTTCCTATATCTATCCCCCTAGGAGCATGCGCGTAATACTTCCTTTGATAACTTGTAGATTTTTGCAATAAGTATATGAGTTCTTTATGACTAATGTTGAGTCCATGGATCATACGCACTCTCACCCTTCCACCATTGCTAGCCTCTCTAATACCATGCACCTTTCTCCGGTATCATACACCCACCATATACCTTCCTCAAAATAGCCACCATACCTACCTATCATGGCATTTCCATAGCCATTCCGAGATATATTGCCATGCAACTTTCCACCGTTCCGTTTACTATGACACGCTCCATCATTGTCATATTGCTTTGCATGATCATGTAGTTGACATTGTATTTGTGGCAAAGCCACCGTTCATAATTCTTTCATACATGTCACTCTTGATTCATTGCATATCCTGGTACACCACCGGAGGCATTCACATAGAGTCATATTTTGTTCTAAGTATCGAGTTGTAATTCTTGAGTTGTAAGAAAATAAAAGTGTGATGATCATCATTATTAGAGCATTGTCCCAGTGAGGAAAGGATGATGGAGACTATGATTCCCCCACAAGTTGGGATGAGACTCCGGATGAAAAATAAAATAAAATAAAAAGAGGCCAAAGAAGCCCAAATAAAAAAATAAAAAAAATGATAGAAAAAGAGAGAAGGGACAATGCTACTATCCTTTTACCACACTTGTGCTTCAAAGTAGCACCATGATCTTCATGATAGAGAGTCTCCTTTGTTATCACTTTCATATACTAGTGGGAATTTTTCATTATAGAACTTGGCTTGCATATTCCAATGATGGGGTTCCTCAAAATGCCCTAGGTCTTCGCGAGCAAGCAAGTTGGATCCACACCCACTTAGTTTCTTTTTGAGCTTTCATATACTTATAGCTCTAGTGCATTCGTTGCATGGCAATCCCTACTCACTCACATTGATATCTATTGATGGGAATCTCCATAGCCCTTTGATACGCCTAGTTGATGTGAGACTATCTTCTCCCTTTTATCTCCTCCACAACCACCATTCTATTCCACCTAAAGTGCTATGTCCATGGCTCACGCTCATGTATTGTGTGAAGATTGGAAAAGTTTGAGAATGTCAATAGTATGAAAAAATTGCTTGGCTTGTCATCAGGGTTGTGCAAGATTTAAATACTTTGTGTGGTGAAGATAGAGCATAGCCAAACTATATGATTTTGTAGGGATAACTTTCTTTGGCCATGTTATTTTGAAGAGACATAATTGCTTAGTTAGTATGCTTGAAGTTTTATTATTTCTATGTCAATATTAAACTTTTGTCTTGAATCTTTCGGATCTGAATATTCATACCTCAATTAAGAAGAATTACATTGAAATTATGCCAAGTAGCATTCGACATCAAAAATTCTGTTTTTATCATTTACCTACTCTAGGACGGGCAGGAATTAAGCTTGGGGATGCTTGATACGTCTCCAACATATCTATAGTTTTTTATTGCTCCATGCTATATTATCTTCTGTTTTGGACATTATTGGGATTTATTATTCACTTTTATATTATTATTGGGACTAACCTATTAACCGGAGGCCCAGCCCACAATTGTTTTTTTTGTGCCTATTTTAGGGTTTAGAAGAAAAGGAATATCAAACGGAGTCCAAACGGAATAAAACCTTCGGGAACGTGATTTTTGGAACGAACAAGATCCAGGAGACTTGGACCCTACGTCAAGCAACCAACAGGGAGGCCATGAGGTAGGGGGCGCGCCCTCCACCCTCGTGGGCCCCTTGTTGCTCCACTGACGTACTCCTTCCTCCTATATATACCTACGTACCCCCAAACGATCAGATACGGAGCCAAAACCCTAATTCCACCGCCGTAACTTTCTGTATCCACGAGATCCCATCTTGGGGCCTGTTCTGGAGCTCCGCCGGAGGGGGCATCGATCATAGAGGGATTCTACATCAACACCATAGCCTCTCCGATGAAGTGTGAGTAGTTTACTTCAGACCTTCGGGTCCATAGTTATTAGCTAGATGGCTTCTTTGTAACATCCCAAAATTCTAAATTTTGGAATATTATAATAAATAGATAGATTTGATTGACTGTTTGATTGATTGACTAAAAGTGAGTGAATCCAAAACTTTTTGAAAGTTAAATGAGAGGGAATAAAAGGACTTTCCCAAACTTTCATTTTGCATTCGTGGTCTCCGTGAATTCAAATTCTTTTCACCACAAAACCCTGGAGAGAAGATGACCTGACTTCTTCCATTTATTTAAATGACAAGGGGTGTTGAAAATATTTGAATTTCATTTGGAACTATTTTCAAATTCTGAAACTTTATGCAACTCAGTGATTTTCATGAGAGAAGATAAAATGACTTCTTCAAATTATATGAAATATGAGTTGGGAGTTAAAAGGATCAAAATTTAAAATCCTTTTGAAATGATTTTCAATTTGGAGTTATTTGGGTTTTATTCAAATTATTTTTCTCCAAAAATAAAATATACGGAAAATAGGGTAACATGATTCCCTACATCAGAAAATTGGAGAGAAATAAATTTGAATTAATTTTGGTATTTTTAAAATGATTTTTATTGGATTTTATTACACCAGTAGCACTCTTTGAATTATCTAAATTTGTGTGAATTTTATTTAATGCTAGGAAAATGTTCATCTTTTATAAAATCTTTTTATGAAAATATTGATATATAATATGCCTATATAAAGTTTTAGTTATATTTTCATTTTTCAATTTATCGCTTTCTGCTTAAAAAAACAAATAACAAAAACTGCGCGCGCGCCTGAAACTAACTATCGACCACGTGCGCATCATAGTACCAGCGGGCGCCCCATGATTTCTTTTTCTTTATCCTATATGGGCCAGGCCTAGCCGGCCATATTCCTTGCCCATATTTTTTCCATAGTTTTTCTTTTCTTTTCTATTGCTCAAAAAAATATATTTTACAGTGTGCGCGGCCGGCCGAACCGCCTAAAGGCCTTTTTGCCCATGGCGCACATCCCATCTCTGTTTCGTATATTTTCGTCTATATTTAGTCCCACATTGCCTAACCTTTAACTCTTAAACCTCTTTTCCACCTATAAATATAGACCCAGAGCTTCCAAAAAATCATCCGATTCGGGTTAAATCAATATTTTGGTTTGACTAGATAAAAATATTTTTCTCTTTTCCGGCGCGACTTTTGAAAATTGTCTCCTTTCTCCAAAGTCATCTTTTCTCCGCCTTATAAAGGTATTTTTCTTTATACTTCCGTAGTTTATTATTTCTAGACTAATACGATAAAATAATTAGATTATCAATTAGTCTACATATTTATACATTAGACCCTAACCGTAGCTATTTTTCTTCCGTAAAACAGCTTGACCCTGATTTTTCAAATAGCCATAACTTTTTACTCGTTCATCCAAATTAGATAAAACCAACGCCTATAGCTCCATCTTGTGTTTTCCTATCCAGTGAACCTGTCACATCAACTTTTTGAAATTTTCAATTTTCAAATTTTGTTTAGATTTATATTCAAACTTCTTTTGATCATAACTTGAGTTTTATAACTCCGTTTGAGTTGATTCTTTTTGCAAATTAAAGCTCTTGAACTAAACTTTCTGATAAGGCCAAACTCACACAATTTTGGTACTGTTAGAAATTGTTTTATGTTGCAAGAGTTATTTGCCTGGTTTAGATGTTTCCCGAATCGTCTTCTTCGTTCTTTTTGATCTTTTGAGTGATTGCTTATGTGTGGTTACTATTGCTTGCCTACGATAGATTGAATGGAGTGTGACGAGTAGAACTATCAAGAGTTTTGGTTACTATTCCTTTGCAGTAGGGAAAAATTGGCTTTACGCAAAACTGTAACCATAGAGGTTTTTCACCAGCCATATATGCATGTAGTGATAGCCATTATTCATCATTGCTCTACAGTGTGAATTTGCCAGTATATTCAATGTACTGACTCTTTGTGGCTGCAACGTCTCATGTTGCAGGAATATCTTACGACGAGTAAGTGATACGTTAGGGTTATGATTTCTACACTCAACTTTGCCGTTGGTGTTGATGGGAATCCACAACCTTTGTTACTTCCGCTATTTGGATTGAGGTAATAGTATTTACGTTACTTTATACATGTGATTTACCTCTGTTATAAATCCTCGAGTACTGTGTGTGTCAGCATACCGATCCAGGGATGACACTTAATCATAGAGACTTGACCGTTTGAGGTCGGGTCGCTACAAGATGGTATTAGAGCACATGTTGACTATAAGACGTGACCCTAGAAACTGGCAAGCCCATAGGAAGGATTTTCTCTAAAACCTTCTTTTCCAAAAAGACCTTTTACCTCTCTTCTCTTCTGAGCTTATTCAAATATTCCCTTTTAGTGAGACCATACCCCTTTTCCCTTTTGACCACTCGAAGATTTGACTGATGAGACCACTCCAATGAGTACAAGATATCGGACAACTAAGACCATTTTTGAATGAAGAAGATTTTACCGTGTAATTGGAAAACTACAACGGTTGAAGACTCCAAAGACTAGGAGAATTTGAAGGCCCTGTAGAATTTTCTAGATTTGTATGACCTAGGAAGGCTACCCTTATGGAACTTGGCAGACTATGGAAGTTGTCAATACCCGAGATCAAGGTGTGTTGGAGAAAGAGTGGAACATGGAGCATTAGAACTCAAGGTTTTATCAAGAAACCCTAAGGCAGGAGATATCAACTATGGAGTGATAGCCCATGGTAATGACATGGGCATAAACACGGCTATCCGTGATGTTATCGCCCGCTTATGATATTGTCACCGTGCTGAGTTAAGCATGCATTTATTTGGAAGGATTGGATGGTAGAAGGCTGATGGAGCATCTATGAGCAAAGGATGAAGTTTTAACCTTAGCCGGTGTATCACCAGGATCTGGAGTGTTACATCAAGAAGTTAAGATGGAGCTACAAGAAGCCGTATTTGACGCGAAAGCATTTCGTGAAGAACTTAGGAGCAAGAAGCTGAAGTAGCCAAGCTAGCGAAATAAAACCTTGAGATACAGGAGATTCGTCAGGAACTGAAGGACAGTAGGACCATGGTTCATGTCAAGGATGTTGAAACCCGGAAGTTTGGAACGCAACTCCAAAAATATTAAAGGATGTCACGAGAGAATTCGCGTCAATAGTGATGATCTGGCAAAAGAACTGGAAAAGACAAGCATGATTGGAAGAAGCCATTGGAGGCATGAACAAGACTTGAAGAGTTTGATGACTTTGAAGATTTATTGACCTTTAGAAGACCAAACCCCTGTTATATACCTACGTTAGATGCGACGTTCATGAGCTGTCATTTGTTTGAAGTTTTTCCGACAGCCACAAATAAAATCTGTCTTTTCAAAACTTATATTTGTATTGTGTGTATCCCTCTCTCTCTCTCTCTCTCTCTCTCTCTCTCTCTCTCTCTCTCTCTCTCTCTTATCCCACCTAAAACCCATGGACCCAATAGAGGATGAATGGAGATGAGCTTGTATTTTCTGGACCGATAAGTCAATTGGAGACAGACTAATGGATCCAGAACATGGAAGGTCATATGGAGTATAACACGATAGCCGGAAAGGACATGGCCCAGCATGCTCTTCAGTGCTTTGTAAGAGTTGCTGCTACTTGGTGGAGGATGTACCAAACCATCAATGGATGGTAAAGAGTAACCACTTGGGAAGAATTTAAGTTGACTCTGCAAAGATCTCGTCTTGTGTCCCGGAAGTTGACGCCTTGTGGAAAGGATATAAAGAAAACAAGGACGAATACCCTCTTAAGAGGAGGATTACCAAAGGAGTTAGCCGAGGATCTCAGGGAACTTCGGTTGGAGATTGTTCCCAAAGGTTTTGTTGCAGCAATGGAAGTTCAGTCTACATTGTTGGTAAAGATCCGTGAATCTCAGAAGGATGACAAAGAAATTGCTGAGGTAAAAAGAAAGGATGAGCAAAGGAAAGGCCAAAGGTTTTCGTAAGGATGAGCACGACACCTTATAGTTCAAGGACCGTATATATGTGCCCAATAATGCAAAGATCAGGAAGTTAATACTTCAGGAGGCTCATGACTCACCATACTCGATTCGCCCTAAAAACACCAAGATGTATTTGGATTTGAAGGAGCATTTCTGATGGACTGGTATGAAGAAGGATATTGCGGAGTATGTAGTCGTAGGTGATGTATGCCAGAGAGAGTAAAAGTAGAGCATCAGAAGCCAGCAGGATTACTACAACCTATGCCGATACCCGAATGGAAGTGGGATAAGCTTGCATGGATTTCATTACCGAATTTCCCAGAACCCGATCGGAATATGATTCTATCTGGGTAGTAGTTGATTCGCTTGACCAAAGTGGCTCACTTTATCCCAGTGAAAACCACCTATACAAGTGCGTAGTTGGCCAAGATATATATGACCAGGATCGTATGTCTGCATGGAGTTTCAAGGACCATCGTATCAGATAGAGGAACACAGTTTACCTCGAAGTTTTGGAATCAGCTGCACCAGACTTTGGGTACTAGGCTAGAGTTTAGTATAGCCTTTCATCCGCACACAGATGGATAGACCGAAAGAGTCAATTAGATTCTGGAGGACATGTTGAGAGCGTGTGCGCTAGATTATGGATCTAGTAGGGATGATAATCTACCTTACGCGAAGTTCTCGTGCAACAACAGTTACCAAGCCAGTTTGAAGATGGCCCCTTTTGAAGCTTTGTATGGGAGATGGAGCCAGACACTGTTGATGTGGGATGAAGTTGGAGACCGTTAGTCGTTTGGACCAAATGTGATCAAGGAGGCAGAGTTGATTCGACATAGACTGAAGGTAGCTCAGTCCAGATAGAAGAGTTATGCAGACTCAAAAACGCAAGGAGGTAGTCTATGAAATTGGAGATAGAGCATGTCTTCATGTGTCCCCTCTGCGAGGAGTTAAACGATTTGCAGTTAAGGGAAAGTTAGTCCCGAGATTTGTAGGACCATACCGAGTTTTGGAGCGTATGGGAGAAGTGGCCAACAAGTTGGAGTCACCCGAAGGACTGTCCGGAGTTCATGATGTGTTTCACGTTTCCCAGTTGAAGAAGTGCTATGCAGGAGATTGTAGTAATTTGAGGACCAATAAAGTTAGCACCCTTAGTACTGATTGGATCTTATGAGTTGTTACTCTGTGAAGGAAGATTTTGACCGGTTTCAAGGATATGAGAAATATGGTCTATGGATGAGTTTGTGTCATTTTAAGGGTGGTAGTACCCTGTGAGGACACTTGACCCATGGAAAGGAGAATGATATACCACGAAGTGGATTTTTTTGACAAAATAAGAATGAGTCTTGTCTCGGTATGTGGGATATTCCACGAGGATGAAGAGATGAATTACTATTGGATATAAAGGAGGTATGATGTTGGAAATATGGATAAATGGAAATTCCATGATGAGTCTGAGTAATCATGTCCTAGTTGGGTGCCAATAGAAGGAAGGAATACAGTACAATTGGATGGATTTAAGAATACTAGGAAGTTGGATGATGGAATAATGATCAATTGCCCCGAGGATGAGTTCAAGGTTTGCAAGTGATGAGATGGGCCATAACCCACAGGCCCCAGGACCTGCCAAGAAGCAAGAACATTCTTGCTGAAGGAAAATCCCTGGAAGAAGAAGTTACGTTTAACGACAGACGATCTTACAGGAGTTTACGCAAAACCTGAGAGTTGTGAAGAAACGATAGATGTATGTTTGGCTTGCAGAATCAATGGATTCATCCGAACTTGGTTCGTCGACAAGAGAAATTCCGCAATGCTTGTGAGGATGACCGGGTGATAGAATGCGAGATTCACTAAACCATGTACAAGGTAATGATTTGGGTGCGGGATGGATTGATCACCATACCGACTTACTCTTATTATTCGCTTTGCTATATGGGATGGTAAATCTGAGTGACTTACCTATAGTAGAGAGACGACGACATTAAACCTTGTTTAAACCTTAGAATGGTATAGCAATTTTTCCCTTTTACAAGGCAGCTTTTGCCAACTATAGGTGATACGGTGAGGATCAACCAGACCCATTTCCTGCAGGAGAAACCATAATTGGATGACCACCATGAGATATCGATAGTTGTTTAGTATTGGCGCCAGACCCGTCAGCTAAGAAGACCTAGTCTCCGGACAACCTTACTAAGAAAAAGGACAAAAGAATTGAGGAAAAGGTTATGCCGTTAAAAGAAGAGCCCAGAGAAGGAATTATCCTGAAGATTTGAGAAGACCGACACTGTCAAGAATAAGGATGAAGGGTATGCGTTTTTTTGGTGGAACCGTAACCATGCTTCTAAGGGTGGTAGCACCCCAGACCCCGGTGATGATCGATGGATTTTGAGAAGACCCCCAAACCCTAACCTTTTTCTTGCTTGCCTCTCCGAATCTCGAGGACGAGATTCATTTTAAGGGTGGTAGGTTTGTAACATCCCAAAATTCTAAATTTTGGAATGTTATAATAAATAGATAGATTTGATTGACTGTTTGATTGATTGACTGAAAGTGAGTGAATCCGAAACTTTTTGAAAGTTAAATGAGAGGGAATAAAAGGACTTTCCCAAACTTTCATTTTGCATTCGTGATCTCAGTGAATTCAAATTCTTTTCACCACAAAACCCTGGAGAGAAGATGACCTGACTTCTTCCATTTATTTAAATGACAAGGGGTGTTGAAAATATTTGAATTTCATTTGGAACTATTTTCAAATTCTGAAACTTTATGCAACTCAATGATTTTCATGAGAGAAGATAAAACGACTTCTTCAAATTATATGAAATATGAGTTGGGTGTTAAATGGATCAAAATTTAAAATCCTTTTGAAATTATTTTCAATTTGGAGTTATTTGGGTTTTATTCAAATTATTTTTCTCCAAAAATAAAATATACGGAAAATAGGGTAACATGATTCCCTACATCAGAAAATTGGAGAGAAATAAATTTGAATTAATTTTGGTATTTTTAAAATGATTTTTATTGGATTTTATTACACCAGTAGCACTCTTTGAATTATCTGAATTTGTGTGAACTTTATTTAATGCTAGGAAAATGTCCAGCTTCTAGAAAATCTTTTTCTAAAAATTTTGATATATAATATGCCTATATAAAGTTTTAGTTTTATTTTCGTTTTTCAGTTTATCGCTTTCTGTTAAAAAAACAAATAACAAAAACTGCGCACGCGCCTGAAACTAACTGTTGCCCACGTGCGCATCATAGTACCAGCAGGCGCCCCATTTTTTCTTTTTCTTTATCCTATATGGGCCAGACCCAGCCGGCCATATTCCTTCCCCATATTTTTCCATAGTTTTTCTTTTCTTTTCTATTTCTCAAAAAAAATTATTTTACAGTGTGCGCGGCTGGCCGAACCGCCTAAAGGCCTTTTGGCCCATGGCGCACGTCCCATCTCTGTTTCGTATATTTTCATCTATGTTTAGTCCCACATTGCCTAATATTTGACCCTTAAACCTCTTTTACACCTATAAATATAGATCCAGAGCCTCCAAAAAAGTCATCCGATTCGGCTTAAATCAATATTTTGGTTTGACTAGACAAAATTATTTTTCTCCTTTCCGGCGCGACTTTTGAAAATTGTCTCATTTCTCCAAAGTCATCTTTTCTCTGCCTTATGAAGGTATCTTTATTTATACTTTCGTAGTTTATTATTTCTAGACTAATACGATAAAATAATTAGATTATCAATTAGTCTACGTATTTATACATTAGACCCTAGCGGTAGCTATTTTTCTTCCGTAAAACAGCTTGACCCTGATTTTTTAAATAACCATAACTTTTTACTCGTTCATCCAAATTGGATAAAACCAACGTCTATAGCTTCGTCTTGTTTTTACCTTTCAAGTGAACCTGTCACATCAACTTTTTGAAATTTTCAAATTTCGAATTTTGTTCAGATTTATATTCAAACTTCTTTTGATCATAACTTGAGTTTTATAACTCCGTTTGAGTTGATTCTTTTTGCAAATTAAAGCTCTTGACCTAAACTTTCTGATAAGGCCAAACTCACACAATTTTGGTACTGTTAGAAATTGTTTTATGTTGCAAGAGTTATTTGCCTTGTTTTGATGTTTTCCGAATCGTCTTCTTCATTCTTTCTGATCTTTCGAGTGATTGTTTACGTGTGGTTACTATTGCTTGCTTACGATAGATTGGATGGAGTGTGACGAGTAGAACTATCAAGAGTTTTGAGTGCGAATCATCTTCATCAACAGTACATGCAAGTTCACACTTTGATCATACCTTTTTCATACCCAGTTTTATTGCATTAGATCAATCCTCAAACATTGCATGATTAGGATCTAATTAAATTGTGGGTTTTGGGAAGTAGATGAGGTAATACCTAGTGCCCTGCATTCAAACCTTGGGAGTTACTATTATGTTATGCTTATATTGCCATGCTATGCTTGTAGACGTGGATTGGGTTTGAGAGTATTCATGACAGATGTGAGATTGTTAATTAATGGTTTACTTAAGGTGGAAACTTTAACACACATCTGGGTGGATTGAGGCACCTGGGTATTCCAGCGATTGCATGTTTTTCTTTATGGACCGCCACCCAGGCTCAAAGGGATCATGAGATTATTCATACTAGAAACTTCCATGTGCAGCCACAAGCTATTATGGGCTCTAGCATAGTTGATTAAGTCGTGTGAACTCTCACAGTGGTAGACTAGCAGATGTAGGGGATGTAGGTGGTACGGTCTACCCATCGTAAGGTGCAAACGCTTCTGAAAGACTGTGTCTCGGTCATCCGATTCTCAAACACCATGTAGTGCGAGAAATCCAACGGAGGAGATCGAGTCTTGTGGGGAAAAGTGCGCAAACATCTGCAGAGTGTATAAACTAATCATGATTAGCCGTGTCCCCGGTTATGGACGTCTTGAGTATCTAGTGCTTGGATTATCATGTGAATCTCATCATGTGACTTTAATTGATTTTGTTGGGTTTTAATGATGATGCTTAATTGCGATTGGTAGGGTGTCTACACTCTCAATGTTTAACAACCACCATGATAGTTAAATAAAATTTATTCCTTTGCAGTAGGGAAAAATTGGCTTTACGCAAAACTGTAACCATAGAGCTTTTCCACCAGCCATATATGCATGTAGTGATAGCCATTATTCATCATTGCTCTACAGTGTGAATTTGCCAGTACATTCAATGTACTAACTCTTTGTGGCTGCAACGTTTCATGTTGCAGGAATATCTTACGACGACTAAGTGATACGTTAGGGTTACGATTTCAACACTCAACTTTGCCGTTGGTCTTGATGGGAATCCACAACCTTTGTTATTTCCGCTATTTGGATTGAGGTAATAGTATTTACATTACTTTATACATGTGATTTACCTCTGTTATAAATCCTCGAGTACAGTGTGTGTCAGCATACCGATCCAGGGATGACACTTAAGCACAAAGACTTGACCGTTTGAGGTCGGGTCGCTACATTCTTCTCTCTTTTTGGATCTCAATACAAAGTTCTCCCCCTCTCTTGTGGAGATCTATTCGATGTAATCTTCTTTTGCGGTGTGTTTGTTGAGACCAATGAATTGTGGGTTTATGATCAAGTTTATCTATGAACAATATTTGAATCTTCTCTGAATTCGTTTATGTATGATTGGTTATCTTTGCAAGTCTCTTAGAATTATCAGTTTGGTTTGGCCTACTAGATTGATCTTTCTTGCAATGAGAGAAGTGCTTAGCTTTGGGTTAGATCTTGCGGTGTCCTTTCCCAGTGACAGTAGGGGCAGCAAGGCACATATTGTATTGTTGCCATCGAGGATAACAAGATGGTTTTTTTATCATATTGCATGAATTTATCCCTCTACATCATGTCATCTTGCTTAAGGCGTTACTCTGTTCTTATGAACTTAATATTCTAGATGCATGCTGGATAGCGGTCGATGTGTGGAGTAATAGTAGTAGATGCAGGCAGGAGTCGGTCTACTTGTCTTGGACGTGATGCCTATATACATGATCATACCTAGATATTCTCATAACTATGCTCAATTCTGTCAATTGCTCAACAGTAATTTGTTCACCCACCGTAAAATACTTATGCTCTTGAGAGAAGCCACTAGTGAAACCTATGCCCCCCGGGTCTATCTTCATCATATTAATCTTCCAACACTTAGTTATTTTCTTTGATTTTATTTTACTTTGCCTCTTTATCATAAAAATACCAAAAATATTATCTTATAATATCTATCAGATCTCACTCTCGTAAGTGACCGTGTAGGGATTGACAACCCCTTATCACGTTGGTTGCGAGGATTAATTTGTTTTGTGTAGGTGTGAGGGACTTGCGCGTAGCCTCCTACTAGATTGATACCTTGGTTCTCAAAAACTGAGGAAAATACTTACGCTACCTTGCTGCACCACCCTTTCCTCTTCAAGGGAAAACCAACGCAAGTGCTCAAGAGGTAGCAACGCTCCAGGAGGCCGCCAAGAAGTGTGAGTCCTTGGAGGAGAGTAACAAGGCCCGAGCGATCGAGCTCACCAAGGCTCTTCAAGCTGTGAAGGAGGTGTGGTCCGAGTCTCGAGCGGCTCGTGAGGAGATCAAGCAAGCCGAACAGATAGCGGATGGTAAGCCTTTTCTTTTACAGAGTATATTCGGCGATCGAAGATATGCTTTGCTAAATCGACTATGGAGTGCTCCAAACGCTTTTGCGGATCTCCCGAGGAGTGCCGCCGCCGCCGCCCAGTATTTCCGGGCCCAAGAAGGGAGCGCGATGGAGAAGCTCTTCTGGTCGCAGTACTTGGCGCCGGGGCAACCAGCGCTGCTGAACAATCAAATGATGCAGCTGGCAGAGCTGCATAGGATGTCCGGTTTGGCCATGAAGGACATCATAGTCCGTCTATGGCCAGCCGGACCCATTCCGAGCAGCTACTTCGTCTTGGTCTAGCGGCTTGGCGACGCCTTGCCCCGTGTAGAGGCCGTGAAGCGCTTGGCGTGTATAGATGGTGCACGGATGGCCTTTGGCCGTGTTAAGATGCACTGGGCGAAGATGAAGGCCGCCGACGTGGTAGTTGAGGGTCCGCCTGGAGGCAAGGACCACTGCAAGCTGGAGCGCTATTTCGAAGACGTCCTCGAGGGTGCCCGTTTTATAGAGGGTCCATGCTCAAAGGATATCATGTTCGAGTAAATGTATCCGGGCTACCCGGACAATGTATTATAAACCCAAGCTGTGTAATATACTGTATGCACTTATCTTAAAGTGTTATATCCCCTGTGCGGCCATTTTTAATTCTTGAGAATTTACCAGTTGTTGGCTTCAGCCCCCACATAGATACTACGGGGGTGTTTGGAATAGCGTGTGACCACACTTGACCCAACATCTTGGTCCGTATAGGAGGTGGTGCTACCTCTTGAGCATGCGTTCGTTTTCCCTTGAAGAGGAAAGGGTGATGCAGCACAGTAGCGTAAGTATTTCCCTTAGTTTTTGAGAACCAAGGTATCAATCCAGTAGGAGGTAACACACAAGTCACCTAGTACCTGCACAAACAAACAAGAACCTCGCAACCAACGCGATAAAGGGGTTGTCAATCCCTTCACAGTCACTTACGAAAGTGAGATCTGATAAAGATAATAAGATAAAATTTTTTGGTATTTTTATGATATAGATTGGAAAATAAAAATTGCAAAATAAACATTAATAGAAATAGCAAATTGATATGGAAATAATATGATGGAAGATAGACCTGGGGGCCATAGGTTTCACTAGTGGCTTCTCTCAAGATAGCAAATTCTACGGTGGGTGAACAAATTACTGTCGAGCAATTGATAGAAGGCGAATACTTATGAGAATATCTAGGCATGATCATGTATATAGGCATCACGTCCACGACAAGTAGACCGAAACAATTCTGCATCTACTACTATTACTCCACACATCGACCGCTATCTAGCATGCATCTAGAGTATTAAGTTCATAAGAACAGAGTAACGCATTAGGCAAGATGACATGATGTAGAGGGATAAACTCAAGCAATATGGTATAAACCCCATCTTTTTATCCTCGATGGCAACAATATATTACGTGCCTTGCTGCCCCTGCTGTCATTGGGAAAGGACACCGCAAGATTGAAGCTCTCCGTGATTGATTCCCCCTCCGGCAGAGCGTCAGAAAAGGCCCCAAGATGGGATCTCATGGGTATAGAAGGTTGTGGCGATGGAAATTGGGTTTCGTGGTGCTCCTGGATGTTTTCAGGGTATATGGGTATATATAGGAGGAAGAAGTACGTCGGTGGAGCTGCAAGGGGCCCACGAGGGTGGGGGCGCGCCTATCCCCCGGGCGCGCCTCCCTGCCTCGTGGCCTCCTTGCTTCTTTCTTGATGTCCACTCCAAGTCTCCTTGATCACGTTTGTTTCAAAAATAACTCTCCCGAAGGTTTCATTCCATTTGGATTCCGTTTGATATTCCTTTTCTGCGAAACACTGAAATAGGCAAAAAACAGCAATTTGCACCGGGCCTTTGGTTAGTAGGTTAGTCCCAAAAATAATATAAAAAGGTAAATTAAAGCCCATTAAACATACAAAATAGATAATATAATAGCATGGAACAATAAAACATTATAGATACGTTGGAGACGTATCAAGCATCCCCAAGCTTAATTCCTGCTCATCCTCGAGTAGGTAAATGATAAAAACATAATTTTTGATGTGGAATGCTACCTAGCATAATTCTCAATGTAATTTTCTTTATTGTGGCATGAATGTTCAGATCCAAAAGATTCAAGACAAAAGTTTAATATTGACATAAAAATAATAATACTTCAAGCATACTAACAATGCAATCATGTCTTCTTAAAATAACATGGCCAAAGGAAGTTATCCCTACAAAATCATACAGTCTGGCTATGCTCTATCTTCACCACACAAAGTATTTAAATCATGCACAACCCCGATGACAAGCCAAGCAATTGTTTCATACTTTTGATGTTCTCAAACTTTTTCAATCTTCACGCAATATATGAGCGTGAGCCATGGACATAGCACTATAGGTGGAATAGAATGGTGGTTGTGGAGAAGACAAAAGGAGAAGATAGTCTCACATCAACTAGGCATATCAACGGGCTATGGAGATGACCATCAATAGATATCAATGTGAGTGAGTAGGAATTGCCATGCAATGGATGCACTAGATCTATAAGTGTATGAAAGCTCAAAAAGAAACTAAGTGGGTGTGCATCCAACTTGCTTGCTCACGAAGACCGAGGGCATTTTGAGGAAGCCCATCATTGGAATATACAAGCCAAGTTCTATAATGTAAAATTCTCACTAGTATATGAAAGTGACAACATAGGATACTCTCTATCATGAAGATCATGGTGCTATTTTGAAGCACAAGTGTGGTAAAAGGATAGTAACATTGTCCCTTCTCTTTTTGTCTCTCATTTTTTATTTGGGCTTTCTCTTTTTTATGGCCTCTTTTATTTTCTTTTTTTTTCGTCCAGATTCTCATCCCTACGTGTGGGGGAATCATAGTCTCCATCATCCTTTCCTCACTTGGGACAATGCTCTAATAATGATGATCATCACACTTTTATTTACTTGCAACTCAAAAATTACAACTCGATACTAGAACAACATATGACTCTTTGTGAATGCCTCCGGCGGTGTACCGGGATGTGCAATGAATCAAGAGTGACATGTATGAAAGAATTATGAACGGTGGCTTTGCCACAAATACGATATCGACTACATGATCATGCAAAGCAATATGACAATCATGAAGCGTGTCATAATAAACGGAACGGTGGTAAGTTGCATGGCAATATATCTCGGAATGGCTATGGAAATGCCATAATAGGTAGGTATGGTGGCTGTTTTGAGGAAGGTATAAGGTGGGTTTATGGTACCAGCGAAAGTTGTGCAGTACTAGAGAGGCTAGCAATGGTGGAAGGGTGAGAGTGTGTCTAATCTATGGACGCAACATTAGTCATAAATAACTCACATACTTATTGCAAAAATCTATTAGTTATCGAAACAAAGTACTACGCGCATGCTCCTAGAGGGATAGATTGGTAGGAAAAGACCATCATTCGTCCCCGACCGCCACACATAAGGAATACAATCAATAAATAAATCATGCTCCGACTTCATCACATAACGGTTCACAATACGTGCATGCTACATGAATCACAAACTTTAACACAAGTATTTCTCAAATTCACAACTACTCAACTAGCATGACTCTAATATCACCATCTTTATATCTCAAAACAATCATCAAGTATCAAACTTCTTATAGTATTCAATGCACTTTTTATGATATTTTTTATTATACCCATCTTGGATGCCTATCATATTTGGACTAATTTTATAGCCAAAGAAAATTACCATGCTATTCTGTAAGACTCTCAAAATAATATAAGTGAATCATGAGAGATCAATAATTTCTATAAAATAAAACCACCACCGTGCTCTAAAAAGATATAAGTGAAGCACTAGAGCAAAGTTATCTAGCTCAAAAGATATAAGTGAAGCACATAGAGTATTCTAATAAATTCCGATTCATGTGTGTCTCTCCCAAAAGGTGTGTACAGCAAGGACGATTGTGGTAAACTAAAAAGCAAAGACTCAAATTGTACAAGACGCTCCAAGAAAAACACATATCATGTGGTGAATAAAAATACAGCCTCAAGTAAAGTTACCGCTAGATGAAGACGAAAGAGGGGATGCCTTCCGGTGCATCCCCAAGCTTAGGCTTTTGGTTGTCCTTGAATTTTACCTAAGTGTGCCATGGGCATCCCCAATCTTAGGCTCTTGCCATTCTTTATTCCAAAATCCATCAAATCTTTACCCAAAACTTGAAAACTTCACAACACAAAACTTCAACAGAAAATCTCATGAGCTCCGTTAGTATAAGAAAACAAACCACCACTTCAAGGTACTTTAATTATATCATTCTTTATTTATATTGGTGTTAAACCTAATGTATTCCAACTTCTCTATGGTTCATACCCCCCAATACTAGCCATAGATTCATCAAAATAAGCAAACACCACACAAAAACAGAATTTGTCAAAAACAGAACAGTCTGTAGTAATCTGTAGGTTTAAAATACTTATGTAACCCCCAAAATTGTGAAATAAATTGGTGGACGTGAGGAATTTGTCTATTAATCATCTGCAAAAATAATCAACCTAATTGCACTCTCTAGTACACAATGACAGCAAATCTCGTGAGCGCTAAAGTTTGTGTTTTTTACAGCAAGATCACAAAGACTTCCCCCAAGTCTTCCCAAAGGTTCTACTTGGAAAAAACACTAGTTAAAAGCATAAAACCACATATAAACAGAATCTAGATGAATTATTTATTACTAAACATAAACAAAAACAAGAAACAAAAATAAAATTGGGTTGCCTCCCAACAGGCGCTATCGTTTAACGCCCCTAGCTAGGCATAAAGACAAGAATAGATCTAGGTATTGTCATCTTTGGTATGCAATCCATAGGTGGCTCTCATAATAGATTCATAAGGTAATTTAATTTTCTTTCTAGGAAAGTGTTACATGCCTTTCCTTAACGGAAATTGGAATATAATATTCCCTTCTTTCATATCAATAATTGCACCAATCATTCTAAGGAAAGGTCTACCAAGAATAATAGGACATTTAGGATTGCAATCTATATCAAGAACAATGAAATCTACATGCACATAATTCCTATTTGCAACAATAAGAACATCATTAATCCTTCCCATAGGTTTCTTAATAGTGAAATCCGCAAGGTGCAAATTTAAAGAACAATCATTAAATTCATGGAAACCTAACACATCACACAAAGTTTTTGGAATCGTGGAAACACTAGCACCCAAATCACATAAAGCAAATCATTAATGATCTTTAATTTTAATTCTAATAGTAGGTTCCCACTCATCATAAATTTTTCTATGAATAGAGACATCTAATTCAAGCTTTTCTTCATAAGATTGCATTAAAGCATCAATGATATGTTTGGTAATAGCTTTATTTTGACTATAAGCATGAGGAGAATTTAACAGGATTGCAACAAGGAAATACAATCTATCAAAGAGAAATTATCATAATTAAATTCCTAGAAATCCAAAATAGTGGGTTCATTGATATGTAAAGTTTTGACCTCTTTAATCCCACTTTTACCAATTTTTGCATCAAGATCTAAAAACTCTGAATCATTGGGACGCCTTTTAACTAAAGTTGACTCATCTCCAGTCCCATCATTATCAAGATTCATATTTCAAAACAAAGATTTAATAGGGGACACATCAATCACTTTTAGATCTTCATCCTTACTATCACGAAAACTAGAAGAACACGCTTTTATAAAGCAATCTTTTTTAGCAAGCATCCTAGCGATTCTTTCTTTGCACTCATCAATGGAAATTCTCATGGATTTGAGAGACTCATTGATATCATGCTTAGGTGAAATAGATCTAAGTTTCAAAGAATCAACATCAAGAGAAATTCTATCCACGTTCCTAGCCAACTCATCAATCTTAGGCAATTTTTCTTCAAGCAAAGCATTAAAATTCTTTTGCGAAATCATAAATTCTTTAACACTAGTCTCAAAATCAGAGGGCATCTTATTAAAATTTCCATAAGAGTTGTTGTAGGAATTACCATAATTATTAGAGGAATTACTAGGGAACGACCTAGCATTAACTCTATACGCGTTGTTACCGAAATTGTTCCTACCAACAAAATTCACATCCATAGCTTCATTATTATTATCAATCAAAGTAGACAAAGGCATATCATTAGGATCAGAAGAAACACTCTTATTAGCAAACAATTTCATGAGTTCATCCATCTTTCTACTCAAAACATTAATTTCTTCTATAGCATGAACCTTTTTACTAGTAGTGCCATTGAGAATAATTAACCATAATGTTATCTAGGAGTTTAGTAGATTCTCCTAAAGTGATTTTCATAAAAGTGCCTCCCGCGGCCGAATCTAAAAGATTTCTAGAAGCAAAATTCAATCCAACATAAAAAAATTGTATGATCATCCACAGATTCAAACCACATGTAGGGCAATTACGTATCATTAATTTCATCCTCTCCCAAGCTTGTGCAACATGCTCATGATCAAGTTGCTTAAAATTCATAATATCGTTTCTAAGAGAGATGATCTTAGCGGGAGGAAAATACTTAGAGATAAAAGCATCTTGCACTTATTCCATGAATCAATACTATTTTTAGGCAAAGAGGAAAACAAGTTTTAGCACGATCTCTAAGCGAAAACGGGAATAGCTTCAATTTAACAATATCATTGTCCGCATCTTTCTTCTTTTGCATATCACACAAATCAACAAGGATGTTTAGATGGGTAGCGGCATCTTCACTAGGAAGGCCAGAAAACGGATCTTTCATGACAAGATTCAGCAAAGCAGTATTAATTTCACAAGATTCAGCATTGGTAAGAGGAGCAATCGAAGGACAATAAAATCATTATTGTTGGTATTGAAAAAGTCACACAATTTAGTATTATCTTGATCCATCGTGACAAGCAATCCAACACACAAGCAAGCAAGAGGCAAGCAAAAAGAGGCGAACAAAAAAGAGGCGAGCGGAAAAGAGGGCGAATAAAACGGCAAGGGTGAAGTGGGGGAGAGGAAAACGAGAGGCAAATGGCAAATAATGTAATGCGAGGGATAAGAGTTTGTGATGGGTACTTGGTATGTCTTGACTTGATGCAACCTCCCCGGCAACGGCGCCAGAAATCCTTCTTGCTACCTCTTAAGCATGCGTTGGTTTTCCCTTGAAGAGGAAAGGGTGCTGCAGCACAGTAGCGTAAGTATTTCCCTTAGTTTTTGAGAACCAAGGTATCAATCCAGTAGGAGGTAACAGACAAGTCACCTAGTACCTGCACAAACAAACAAGAACCTCGCAACCAACGCGATAAAGGGGTTGTAAATCCCTTCATGGCCACTTACGAAAGTGAGATCTGATAAAGATAATAAGATAAATATTTTTGGTATTTTTATGATATAGATTGGAAAATAAAGATTGCAAAATAAACGTTAATAGAAATAGCAAATTGATATGGAAATAATATGATGGAAGATAGACCCGGGGGCCATAGGTTTCACTAGTGGCTTCTCTCAAGATAGCAAATTCTACGGTGCGTGGACAAATTACTGTCGAGCAATTGATAGAAAAGCGAATACTTATGAGAATATCTAGGCATGATCATGTATATAGGCATCACATCCGCGACAAGTAGACCGAAATGATTCTGGATCTACTACTATTACTCCACACATCGACCGCTATCCAGCATGCATCTAGAGTATTAAGTTCATAAGAACAGAGTAATGCATTAGGCAAGATGACATGATGTAGAGGGATAAACTCAAGCAATATGATATAAACCCCATCTTTTTATCCTCGATGGCAACAATACAATATGTGCCTTGCTGCCCCTACTGTCACTGGGAAAGGACACCACAAGATTGAACCCAAAGCTAAGCACTTCTTCCATTGCAAGAACGATCAATCTAGTAGGCCAAACCAAACTGATAGTTCGAAGAGACTTGCGAAGATATTTAATTCATGCATACAAGATTTCAGAAAATAATAAAATATTGTTCATAGATAATCTTGATCATAAACCCACAATTCATCGGATCTCAACAAACACACCGCAAAAAGAATTACATCGAATAGATCTCCAAGAGAATCAAGGAGAACTTTGTATTGAGATCCAAAGAGAGAGAAGAAGCCATCTAGCTAATAACAATGGACCCAAAGGTCTGTGGTAAACTACTCACACATCATCGGAGAGGCTATGGTGTTGATGTAGAAGCCCTCCGTGATCGATTCCCCCTCCGGCAGAGCGCCAAAAAAGGCCCCAAGATGGGATCTCACGGGTACAGAAGGTTGCGGTGGTGGAAATTGGGTTTCGTGGTGCTCCTGGATGTTTTCGGGGTATATGGTATATATAGGAGGAAGAAGTACGTCGGTGGAGCTACGAGGGGCCCACGAGGGTGGGGGGCGCGCCTACCCCCCTAGGCGCGCCTCCCTGCCTCGTGGCCTCCTCACTTCTTTATTGACATCCACTCCAAGTCTCCTGGATCACGTTTGTTCCAAAAATAACTCTCCCGAAGGTTTCATTCCGTTTGATATTCCTTTTCTGCGAAACACTAAAATAGTCAAAAAACAGCAATTTGCGCTAGGCCTTTGGTTAGTAGGTTAGTCCAAAAAATAATATAAAAAAGGTATATTAAAGCCCATTAAACATCCAAAACAGATAATATAATAGCATGGAACAATCAAATATTATAGATACATTGGAGACGTATCAGGTGGCAGCGCGGCGAACCAGGCAATCGAACTATATGGTTTTATCATTCTCACTTAGCCATAGGAGTTTGACACAATGGGACTATAGGGTAGCTCCCGGTGCGTATGCAGCTATTGAACTTGGATGCCTTAAACGCTTGACTGGAAAAAGCCAGCCCTTCGTGTAATATGGAAGAAATCGCTAGAGATTTAGTAAGTCACTGAATTGTTGACCAGCTCTCGTCACATCACGACAGTTAGTTTTCGGCGTTCTCTACTGAGGTGTTTGACTGGGCCAGCCGGAAACACAATCGCAGTAGTTCTCCCTTTACTACCTTAGCCGAAAAAATGGAACATAAGGTGGCAAGCACAGGAGCCGGACAACCCAACTATTGACCAAAGACGTGATTCAGAGTTGATGCATATAATGCAGTATTCGGGACGCCAAAGTATACTCTGAGAGTGTTCGGACTTTCTATATGGCTTGAAATAGAGCCCCTGGTGATTTAAGTCGTACCAAGGTGTATATGCCAATTCGAATATAGAGTGGGAAAACAGATTAAGAAATAAGCCAATACCGAACAAGGTTGGGCGAAACTGTTTCCATTATAGTCTGATTGATACGTCGAAACATATTTTTATAGAATATTCCATAAGCATCAAGGCCATTTTACATGCCGAGAACAAGGGAAAGTTGTATACAAGTCCTAAATTCGAAAAGATGATCTTGAAGATCCTTTGGACACTCTACCGCACGTTTGCGCCGCCTCTCCCCATAGTGTATGGTCCTTTGAGAGGATCAACGATCGAGTGTATATAAGGGGCCTGGAAAAAGACCCTAAGTACCATCGAAGAGTGGTGTGGGTTGTAAAGAACCTGAAAAAGAAAAACGATAAGAAGAATATGGAAGAATATAAAGGTCCGGATGGGGTCGAGCCGTGCCGTGGACCGTGTTTTCCGTATGCCTCCGTCCATGCCCATGGTATCTTTAATGCGTAGTTATGTATGCGTGTTACATATGCCGCCATCCAGTTGGGGTTGTGATGGAGGCCGGATTGCTAATCTAGCTCTGGATGAGCCGGACTGTCATTATGTGGGGTAGACCGCTCTCGTTTGATAGTGTCCTGGGGCTTGACTGCCGGGGTAATATTCGGCTTGATAAGGCCACCCTGTGCTTCAGCTGCGAGAGCCACGGTATGCTCCTCAGTATGGAGGGAGCACTCCATGTTCCCATTGATTGTAATAACACTGCGAGGTCCAGGCATTTTGAGCTTTAGATAAGCATAATGCGGGACCGCGTTGAAGTGGGCGAAGGTGGTTCTTCTGAGTAGTGCGTGATAACCGCTACAGAAAGGGACAACGTTGAAGATCAACTCTTTGCTTTGGAAGTTGTCCGGCAAACTGAAGACCACTTCCAGTGTTACTAAGCCCGTGCAGCGGGCTTCAATGCCAAGTATTACTCCTTTAAAGGTGGTTTTGGTGGGCTTGATTCTTGATGAATCGATGCCCATTTTGCGGACAGTGTCCTAATAAAGCAAGTTAAGGCTGCCACCGCCATCCATAAGGACTCGCGTGAGATGGAATCCGTCGATAATTGGGTCAAGGACCAATGCTTCCGAACCTCCATGATAGATACTGGTCGGATGGTCTATGCGATCGAAAGTGATCGGATAGGCTGACGATGGATTGAATTTTGGGGCGACTGGCTCTATGGCATAGACGTCCCTTAGTGCATGCTTGCGCTCCCTTTTGGGGATATGTGTAGCGTATATGATATTCACCGTTTTTACCTCGCGGGG